>NC_069501.1:342666047-342948547 GCF_027579735.1 Bombina bombina | reverse complement strand
CTGATTGAGGGTTGCTGATGTAAGTAGAACCAGAGCCCATTATAAGGATATCTGGATGTTAAGAAGATTGTCTAAAAGAAATACATTTTTTGCTATGAAGGACTTGTTTCATGTATATATGGCCAATATTGCATATTGATTTGTATTTATTTTTTGGTATTCATATATTTATTATCTGACATTTGCATTATACTTCGTAGCTCTGGATCTCCCATATGTGACATTGTCTTTAGTCGGAATTTGGTTGGACTAACTGGAAGTATTAATCTTAATCTCTTTCAGGAGAATAGGTGAAACACACATACCTAACTTTTATATTGGTATCATTTCTGTATACACTTTGTATCTCACGTTAGTAATTCATAGTGTACCATCGCATGGATATCATAATTATAAACCCTTGATATTTATATTTGCAAACGAATCGCATATACAGGAGGTGTAGCGCTGTGTAGTATACTACCACTTTTTGTTTGAGATATATATATATATTCAAATGCGTAACATTCTTTATAATCCATATATCCATATCCTAAAATTTCAATAAGTTTGAACACAGTAAAAATTAAACTCTTTATGGATTATACCTTCAATAAGGATAGTACGGTATTATTTTAAATATATTGTTACATTTTTAAATTAAGTTTTGCAGGATTTATATTTATTAATAGACACTTTTTTTTAAATATCTGACTATTAATTTTCAATGGACATTTAAGAATTCTCCTCTTGCAGTTTCCTGTAACAAACCAACAGATGCCTTATGCAGTTGTGATGCATTAAGTTCTTACAAAAAGTCAGGGTTAATTTACTACTTTGCATGCAGTAATAGGTACAATAATGTTTTTTCCATCTGTACTTCAACCCTAAACAATTTTGTATTTTATTGCAATTTTGTACTGTAATATCCCAAGCTTTTACTGCTAGAGCAGATGGCAACGCCAAGAAATTAGACTAAAAATGTTCTGAAAGAAATGTAGACTTTTATGAACTAACATAAAACTACAGGCTTTTACAACACCATACAAAAGTGATAGCTAAGCATAGTTTCATAGAAACTACACACATTTAAGTGGCAAAATAATTTTACTACAATGCCATTAACTTTGTATCTTTACAGTTAAAAAAGGTAGCACAATTTCATTCATATCTCACTTTTTAAATTAATTCAGATAACATAATGTTTGCATATTTATTTTTAGGAAAGCAAGGATTTCATCTTTTTATTTTCAGAAGAAGTCAGAAAGCAGACCCTTGGGGCCTTTACGCCAAGATACGATTTTATGAAACGCTTAAGGTATTGTACACAATAAAATGTTTTCTCTATTTTTAAATACATATTAAAACATAAATATTTTCCTCAATGAGGGGTAGTAGATCTCTTTCTGGGTTAAAAATAGAAAGCATAGTACTTCTTAAAATATTTATTGCACATTAAATAATTAAAGATGAGTAATGTTTATAATTTCCTTGCCATAGGGGAGGAATACAATCTATTCTTCCATCCAAAGCCCATGAGGTAGCTGAGAATCGTCTCTGTATATCCATCACAAACACCAAAAGCAGAGAAAATTGCTTGGTTTCAAATTTTGCCACCAGGGAGGAACTCATTAAGGTAACTATGTTGCCATTCACTTTGTTAAATGGGAATATTTTGTGAAGTACTAATTTTGAAAAATATATACACACACACACACTTTTTAATAAATTCCAACAATTGTCTGACTGTTTTCAAGAATATCTTTTGCTGATATATTCTTAGATGAGTACTCAGTTTAAAGGGACAGTAAAGTCAAAATTAAAGGGATATGAAATCCAACATTTTTCTCTCATGATTCAGAAATTTTAAACAACTTTCTAATTTACTTATATTATCAATTTTTCTTTATTCCCTTGGTATCTTTTGTTGAAAAGCAGGGACCTCCTGGTTACTACATATCCTCTGTAAGACAATAGGCAGAGATGGGGTATGGGGATGTTCCCACTGTAGCTTGCTGCAATACCAACAAGTCCTTGTCCTCTGTAACCGCAGCCAGGAGCATTGGTGTTGCAGCAAACTTCAGTGGAAACCCCCAACAACACGTACCCCAGCTCTGCCTATTGCCTTACAGAGCATAGGTAGTAACCAGGAGGATGATCCACATGTGAACTTAAGGTATCGGTGCACACTGTAGGGTTCTGCACTCCCCTATTCAAAAGTCTATATTTTCCAAAAGAGTACCAGCGCCACTTCTTTAGTTCTCCAGAAAAATATTTGATTCATCATCTTTAAAAACATACAACAATGTTTCCTGTAAACATTGTGGTATGTTTTTAAAGGTGATGTCCCAATAAATATTTTTCTGGAGAACTAAAGAAAAGGTGATGCTACTCTTTTAAAACAATATAGACTATTGAATAGGGGAGTGCAAAACCATGTAGAGTGCACTGAATGGATTGGAAGGTGCTGGACACTCATTTATATATGTAAGGAGTTGAACCGGCTATGGGTGTGAAAGCACACTAGTACTTTTTCCATCTATAAGGATGCTGTTGTTTGTCATACTATGCTATGATTACAACATACACAATATAATGCAGTGGGCCACCATATAAATATTTAATATCCAGCTTTAATCTTGTTAGTGAGGGGCCCATTAGGATTTATTTATTTTTTTTAGCAATTTTATATTGTTGTACATATTTGCTATGATTAGGACAATAAATGTGTTGTTGTGCTTAAATTGGTCCATGTCCTGTATTAAATTTTTTAGCTGAGTACAGTCTACTAATCTTTGGGGAACCTCCACTTTTTCCATTTTGGAATATTGCTTTAGTGAACTATGTCCCCCCCCGGTAATTGATAAATGAGGGCCATAGAGTTGCATCATTGTTAGTGATAAAATGAGATGCTCCGATAAATTAGATGAATTAGTGCATGCAGTTTTATCACTATAATGACCCTTTAAACCAGACACTTGAATACTAAGATGATCTCTGGCAATACATTTAGGAAACAGTCCATCACTTTTTTCCAGTATATGATGAAAAAAGATGAAGAAAATAAACTACTAATTTATGCTTTATAGTTCCAGCATAGCATTGGGACCAATTTTCAAATATAATTAATGTTTACAAGGTTTGATTCACTGTTTGTATAAATGTGCCGGGTGGTAGGGTGCATGTGAGCCCTCACATGTGATTCTTTTTAAGGCAGCTCTTCATATTAATTATGAGCCAAGGAAACACTACAGAATAAAGGCTGTGACACACTGCAAGCAGAGCGACGTGCAGCGTGTACATGCAGCTGTGTGCGCTCAGTGTGTCCTGCTTTTTCATCTCTGAGCACTCTGCTGCGTCAGGACGCGTAGCTGAGCGCTCAGAGATGAAATATTTGAACTTCAGAAGCGATGCGACGCGGAGCGAAGCAGCTGCTTCGCCTCGCGCCGCATCGCTTGCAGTGTGTCACGGGCTTTAAGAATACAACAATGCATGTTTACAGTCTCTTTAAGCATAAATAAGGTGAACAGAGTTCACAGATTGCATTTTAGAATACCTCAGACCTAAGTTATGGACACCTCATAAATCCTTAGGAGGTATTACAAAAATTCTCATTTATACAGTCACGTGAAAATAGTTTACCTTCAATGAAAGATAAAACTGTCGGTGCTCACCGGCCTCTTTATGCCAGCACATGCTGTAACTGTACCTACATAAAGTTACAAGGTACTGAAATATTAATACATACTTAATTTGTCTTTTTCATGTTTGTGGTTTTGCACACAGTCGGCCTTACTTCCTGTGCTGTATGACCTTTAAGACTGCATGACAATTATAAATGGCATCTAAGGATGCAGTCAGCTGATTTTGTGGAATGTGAAATTGCTTCTTGTCATTTAAACTCCCGGACAAGGGACAGGGAACCTGTTTGGGCAAATTTGGGACAACCCAGGACAGCATAGTTTAGCGTTTTAGAAAAATGAGGGACAGTGTGACAAAATCCAGGACTATTCCTAACAGAAAAAAATAAATACATTAGGGACACACTGCCCAAATTATGGACAGTCCTTAATAAATTGGGAAGTCTGGGGACCTTAAAGGGATAAAAAGGTCAAACATGAAATGTGCATTTCAATTTCAAACATAAAATGCCTCTAGTAAAAGTTATTACTGTTTTTCAGCGACATACACACATATCCTGTCAGGGCCCGTGCACCAGTATTCAAACACTATGCATGCTTAGTGAGGTGGCTGTGGTATTGCTTCTAAAGACGTAATTAGCATCATACAAGCTATTGCGGGACCAGGATATGTGCATATGCCACAGAAAAACAGTAATAACTTTTATTAGAGTTTAATGTACCTTTGAGGGAAAACAAACAGCCTTTATGTTAAAAGGGGTAGAAAGGTCAAAATTGAAATATGCATAGGTGCATTTCAATGTGAAAATAGAAGCATTTTTGCAACATACATTCATTAGCAAAATGCTTCTATTTTCACATTGAAATGCACGTGTGCACATTTAATTTTTGACCTTTCTACCGCATTAAATATAAAGGCTGTTTTTCCCTCTGAAATCAGCACCTTGTGCATTCTCCTAATGCTAATACCATAATAGAATAGGAAGCCTCTGATTGGTCCGTGTTCATATCACTAAAGGCATGTAATATCAACATCAGATAGGAAGGCGGCAGACTCTCAATCCCAAATATACAATAAAAATTGAAAATTTATTGGACAACTTTAAAAAGGTAACAGACATGGCAGTAAAAGCTTCGGCAAAAAATCTTACATGTTTCGCGCCCCCTACAGGCACTTAATGATTAAGTGCCTGTAGGGGGCGCGAAACATGTAAGATTTTTTGCCGAAGCTTTTACTGCCATGTCTGTTACCTTTTTAAAGTTGTCCAATAAATTTTCAATTTTTATTGTATATTTGGGATTGAGAGTCTGCCGCCTTCCTATCTATTGTCTCTTACCTGGCATTCTGATCCTCTGCCCTCTGGCTACGGCTCTCCGTGCTATACTGCCTTGAATTAGGAACCTTTTTTCCATACCGCATTGCATAGCGGTTTGTTCTCTGGAACGGACTTCCGGTTTGCGGGGGATTGACAGGCTGCGTTTACTGTTTGCTTCACTCTAATATCAACATCAGTCTGTTCTCCACAATCTGTACCAGAGGAGAGTAAAATCTGCCACTCTCTAAGTTAAAGGCAAAATAAGGCCTTTCTAAACACAATTACATCCAGACTTGGTTAAATTGTATGCTGAGGTGCCTGCTGAATCTTGTTCAACATATTTTGTTTTATGCAGCAAATTAAAAGGCCACTGTAAGTAAATATTTTCTATGCCTGTTACTAACTAACTACCCCAAATACGCTTATTATCAATAGCATTTTATTAACATATCTCTACCGTATATCAGAAATCTTGTCTGCAAATTTAATTGTTTTCCAAACCCACTCCGTGGGTATCCTTTGCTCTGTACCAATCCGTTTACAATACCTAGGTTTCAAAATGGCGCTTTAAACACAAAGTTATTGGTTTAAGTATTTTGAACATGCAGTGCTGAAATAGTGGGCAGGATAACGTGACATCATCGGCGAATAAAAGATATAACTTTTAGAACGTTATGAAACTTTGTTTTGGAGAAAATATAGGTCAGTAGGTTTTAATTAATGTTTATTAACTTTAATATGTTAGTTGTTTAGCTTAAAAATTATAACAGAAAGTAATCCTTTAAGGATTTTCTCTCATCTTTTGGACCAAAATCAGTGACAATGTTTTTCTTTCCAGGAGTTTTTTTTTTGCAGTTGTAACAGTTTATTTAAAGGGACACTAAACCCAAACATTTTCTATCATGATTCAGTTAGAGAATACAATTTTAAACAACATTCCAATTTACTTCTATTATCTAATTTGCTTCATTCTTTGATATACTATGTTGAAGAAATAGCAATTGACATGGGTGAGCCAATCACATGAGGCATCTATGTGCAGCCACAAGCTACTGAGCCTATCTAGATATGCTTTTCAGCAAAGGATATCATGAGTAGAAAGTAAATTAGATAATAGAAGTCAATTAGAAAAGTGTTTAAAATTGCATGATCTTTCTAAATCATGAGAGAAAAATATGGGTTTCATGTCCCTTTAAGGAATGTTAAATACATTAGAATTGCAAGTGCATAAGAAAAAGATAATATAAAAGCAGTTACTCTAAATTATTAATGAGCAACAGATTTTTTTCTGATTAAATTTCAAAATGTATTTCAATTTGCCGGCCTGCTGCATCATGTGACAGCAACCGGCCAATCACAAACTCTTATATGTATAAACTGAACTCTTGTGCATACCCAGTTGTAGCTGATGCCTCAGGAAGTGAGTGTATAAAAAGACTGTGCACCATTTGTTAATGGAATTAAATTGGGAAGTTTCTCAAAACTGCATTCTTTATCTGAATCATGAAATTTTAATTTTGACGCATGTCTTTTTATTTTTTATTTTTGTATTTATTTGCAGTTACTTTTACATTACAGCTATTTTATGCATCAGATCACATTCCTAGCATTTAGGTTACTTTTGTAAATGACTGATATGTAATAAGCATTGTAGGCAACATGGGTTAGCAATTACAGACATAAAAAAGCAATAATACTTTTAAGAGTGTAGTAATGTATGCACTATGGTAATTTTTTATTACCTTCAGTGTTTAATGACTCCTTAATTGGAGCATTTGGAAAGGACACTCATTTTGCTTTCACTTCAACCTTTCAGATTTAGTTACTGTATAATATTCATTTCTTTTTTTTCATACCCATTCAATTTTCATTTGCAAAAAAGAATTCCACTTTACATTCTAGTTTTATCAGGGTTCGGTTGTAGCATAAAAATGAAGGCCTATTTATTCATTATTGTCTGTCGTCTCTGTGTGGTTATGGAAATGACCCATCCACCATTCTACAATGTCGTTAATCATATAATTTTACAGATTTCTCATATTTCCTGCATGAGAGGTTGCATGTACTTTTGTTAATATTTCTAACTTGTTCCATGATGTACTTGGTAAGAATTTGTATACAACGTGTACGAATCGACAAGGACATATTCTTACATGTTTAAAGGGACAGTCTAGTCAAAATAAAACTTTCATGATTTAGATAGGGCATGCAGTTTTAAATAACTTTCCAATTTACTTTTAACATTAAATTTGCTTTGTTCCTTTAGTATTCTTTGTTGAAAGCTAAACTTTGGTAGACTAATACACTGATTTCTAAGCCATTGAAGGTCCCTTTTATCTCAGTGCATTTTGACAGTTTTTCACAGTTAGACACTGATAGTTCATGTGTGCCATATAGATAACATTGTGCTCTCGCCCGTGTAGTTTTTTAAGAGTCAGCACTGATTGGCCAAAATGTAAGTCAGTCAAAAGTACTGAGATGGGGGGCAGTCTGCAGAGGCTTAGACACAAGGTAATCACAGAGGTAACAAGTGTATTAATATTACAGTGTAGCTATCCAAAACTGGGGAATGTGTAATAAAAGGATTATCTATCTTTTTAAACATAAGCAATTTTCAAGTAGACTGTCCCTTTAATTATGTAAAGTAAACGTCTCAGAGTAATGCCATTATTAAATTGGCCAACATTTATTGTAATTTAAGATTGTAGTGCATCTTGACACTACAGCTTTCATACGTAGCCTGATTAGTGCAGGACCTTATTATATGTGTAAGAAAAGAAGAAATGAAAAAAGAATACTCAATAAGTATTTCAAAGGGTAGGTCCTTGTACTATAAAGTAACACAACAGCTTTAACTGTTTTAAAAACAGTTTTTTTCTTTTTCAATTAATGAATATCTTCAATGATCAACAAAACACCTCCAATCCCTCTGTATTACCTTTTCCCTGCATTAAAAAACTGAGGCTCACTTTCTATTACTGATAGAAAATAATGGTTACACTTTCATAGTGCAAATGTATACCAACAATCTGTTATCGTTCCATTGCCACAAAGTCTTATCTTATGTACAGCTAGATTGTATACTGTGTTTGCTACAATGAGCTTATCTTGCAATATTATGAATAGATAACTACATCCACAAACAATGGCTTTTTACCAAATAAGAGACCTACCGTACCTTTCCACAACACTGGTCCTTTTGGCTTGAAGACTGGAGGATACAGGGTGTGTTTGTCTCCTCCTAAAAGGGCAATCTAGTCCAAAATAAACTTTCATGATGTAAATAGGGCATGTCATTTTAAACAACTTTCCAATTTACTTTTATCACCAATTTTGCTTTGTTATTTTGGTATTCTTAGTTGAAAGCTAAATCTAGATAGACTCATATGCTAATTTCTTAGACCTTAAAGGGACAGTCTACACCAGAATTTTTATTGTTTTAAAAGATAGATAATCCCTTTATTACCCATTTCCCAGTTTTGCATAACCAACATAGTTATAATAATATACTTTTAACCTCTGTGATTATTTTGTATCTAAGCCTCTGCAAACTGCCCCTTTTTTCAGTTCTTTTGACAGACTTGCAGTCTAGCCAATCAGTGCCTGCTCCCAGATAACTTCACGTGCACGAGCACAGTGTTATCTATATGAAATATGTGAACTAACACCCTCTAGTGGTGAAAAACTGTTAAAATGCAATCTGAAAGAGGTGGGCTTCAAGGTCTAAGAAATTAGCATATGAACCTCCTAGGTTAAGCTTTCAACTAAAAATACCAAGAGAACAAAGCAAAATTGGTGATAAAAGTAAATTGGAAAATTGTTTAAAATTACATGCTCTATCTGAATCATGAAAGTTTATTTTGGCCTAGACTGTCCCTTTAAGGGCTGTCTCCTATCTGAATGCATTTTGACAGTTTTTCACCACTAGAGGGCATTAGTTCATGTATGTCATATAGATAACAGTGTCCTCACGCATGTGGAGTTACCTATGCAGCACTGATTGGCTAAAATGCAAGTCTGTCAAAATAACTGAAATAAGGGGGCAGTCTGCAGAGGCTTAGATACAAGGTAATCGCAGAGGTAAAAAGTATATTAATATAACTGTGTTGGTTATGCAAAACTGGGGAATAGGGATTATCTATATTTTTAAACAATACAAATTCTGGTGTAGGCTGTCCCTATAATCTCTGTATCCTCAGCCAACTTCTTCACTCTTAAACCACTATTTTTCACCAACAGTCTTTTTATGACTGCCCCAATGTCACTGCCTTAGTGCAACTATTGAGAGTTCCATTGTGCAACTCCTGTTCCTTAAATTAGTTCCTGACATCACAAATAAACTTCTACCAGTGACTGCGTGTTTGTTTAATCCAGTACATGTGCTGTGTGGTTTTATTATCTGCTTCTCAGACACTGCAATTTTTTTTTAGAGAGAAAAGAATAAAGTTTTTATTTAAACTGTTCTTTGTATTTTTATACTATCCTGCAATACCTAGCACAACGGTTATTATTTTGGTTACTTTTTTAATGTCAACTGTCTTCTTTTATAACCAATGTTTAGATAAAAACAAGAGGCAGTTTTAACTTGTTTCTGTCCTGGAACCTATGCAAAAATAGGTTTTTAATATCAAATGCAAATTGTCTAAACTTTTAAGACATAATTATTTTGATTTTTTTTTTTTACATGAATTCTAAGTACAACTGCAGAATATTATATAATATATCTATATATTCTCCAACTGGAATAGCACTCACAAAAACATTCATTTGTCTATGGTGCTAAAAAAATACATACAGGTCCCCAAGGTACATTTAGTACTTTAATAAATGTACTAAATAAAGTGCTACACATATATCAAGATCCGGTGAGTTCTGCCATATCCTTGAAAACTTGTTGTGCAAGCTCAAAGGGACAGTAAAGTCCAAATTAAACGTTCGTGATTGAGATAGGGAATGTCATTTTAAACAACTTTTCAATTTACTTTTATCATTAAATTTTTTTTGTTCTCTTGGTATTCTTAGTTGAATGCTAAACCTAGGTAGGCTTATATGGTAATTTATAAGACCTTGAAGGCCGTCTCTTATCTAAATGCATTTAACAGTTTTTCACAGCTTGAGGGCGTTAGTTCATGTGCCATATAGATAACATTGTGCTCACGCCAGTGGAGTTATTTAAGTGTCAGCACTAATTGCCTGAAGTATAAGTCTGTCAAAAGATCTGAGATAAGGAGGCAGTCTGCAGAGGCTTAGATAAAAGTTAATCACAGAGGTAAAAAGTATATTAATATAACAGTGTTGGTTATGCAAAACTGGGGAATAAAGGGATTATCTATCTAAAAAATTGACTGTAAGTAAGCCTATTCTGACAGCCCCCTTATCACATGGCTATTTATTTATTATCTATTGACTTGCATTTTAGCCAATTAGTGTAGTGTCAGCCAAAACTCCACGGGAGAGAGCACAATGTTATCTATATGGCCCACATGAATTGTAAAAAGCTAATAAAAAACATGTGATAAGAGTTTGTCTGTAGTGGCTTGAAATAGGCCGGAATTTATAGGTTTAAATGTTAGAAAGTATATTAATATAACACTGTTGGTTGTGGAAAGCTATGAAATGGGTATTAAAGGTGTTATCTATCTTTTTAAACAATAACAATTTTGGTGTAGACTGTCCCTTTAATGTGACCCCCCAGTGCAAGGTAAGTCTAACTGCAACCCCCACCATAAATTAACTCTAGAACAATATTTCTTAATTCCACTCCTCATACCTCCCTAACAGGCCAGATTTTTAATGATATCTGAACTAGAACACCAGTGAAATAATCAGATGATCAGTAACCATGGTTACTAACCTGCTGCCACCCATCAGCTGATTATTTAATTAGCTCACGTTCGCATTGCTGACAACTTGCAATACTAGTGCATATTAGCGTGCCCTGGTAATCTAGCCCTAAATAGATAGGGTGGGGCCTTGTGGACTCTCATCCTGAAAGAAAATAATTTTCTTTCATTTAATGATGCAAGTCCACATTGCCGGGATTTAATACCCAAGCTGTGAGTCCATGTCAAGGAGAGAGTGGGATAGAACAAGGCAGTTCCTATTTGAATCAAGTCTGCATGATAGGATCAGCGTGAGCAAAAGGAGAAAATTTGATGCCTGAAGAAAAAAGCATGTTTGCACTAAAGCATCAGTCATCTGCTCTTGAATCCCTGGAACTGACATAATCAGCATGAAGCTTGAGGTTTTAGGTTAAAGGCCAGCAGATATATTTCTGCGAGACCCCACCAAGAAATCAACTGGTCAAACTCCTAGATAGAAAGACCACTCTCCCTGGAGTATGGACTGGCGACCTAAGAAGCTTGCTTCTTGTTCTGTGCTCCCAAAATACGAATTGCTTAAAGAAAGTATTGGTACTGTTCATCCCAAAATAAAGTCTGAGACACCTCCTGTATAGTAAAATGACTAAGATCCGAAGAATTGCCTGGAAATTAAGATAGGTAACCTCGCCTCCAGAGGAGACCCAACTCTTTGCGCTCCATGAACTTTCCAGACAACATCCCATCCCATCCCTGAAGACTGGCAGCTGTGATCACTAGGTCCAAGAAGAATGAAGAAAAGAGGCCCAAGGATCAAACATGGTATTGTCTATCCACGAGGATAGAGATTGTTTAGCTGAGGAATCTAAAAGAAGTTGTAGAACTAATTGTACATAATTCCTCGTCCATAGATAGTTCAAGAGAAGTAAACTGAAAATGAGCAAAAAGGAACTGCATCCAATGCTGCCACCATTTCCAGATATGAGAGTTCAACCAGCTGATAATATTTGTGAAAAATCCATCTTAGGGAGAAATATTGATTGTTGTGAAATAGAACATGAAGGAATGCCTCCTTCAGATCTATTGTGGATCTGGACTGGACCTGTTGGACCAGGAATAAAATAGTGTTATTTTTTTTCCATTTCGCTTAGACACACTTAGAAAACATGACTAGAGTTTTCAATGCAGTATGGGTCTGCTCCCCTGATTCCAGAGCTAGAACACAATGCAAAGAAGGTGTGCACCTTCAAAGAAAATGTTCTTGATAAGGATCCTGAAATCCTGGGTAAGGATTATCAAAAAACCCAGTGGTCCTTTATTTGAATGGGGCAATGAAAATGAAATGTATCTATGCAATCTGATCACCAATATCTTCTGATCAACAGAAAAACCTAGTCCTCAGTAGTGAATATCCAGTAGACAGACATAAATACTGTCTAATCCCATATAGAGATATAATAGCAAATAGCTACTTAAAGGGACATTCTACACAGTAGTCATCTTAAAGTCTTACCTTAGATAAAGCTTAAAATATCCTTCTGCACCCCTGTCTATATCATGCAGCAGGAACGGTAAAAAAAGTTATTTTAAAATTGATATTGTTTCTGGCCACTTTCAAATGGCTGCCAAACTTCGCCCACTGATGACACCACAATCTGGGCTACATATCGGCACTCTGCTGAATAGCATTGACAGTTGGTTGAATCCAACTAGTGAGCCTTTTGTGATTGTACGCCATATGCAGCCAAGATGATGTCATCAGCGGGCAGAGCTTGGCAGCCATTTCAAAGTGGCCAGAAATAATATTAATTTAAAATAACTTTTTTACCAGAAGACTTAATCTAAGGTAAGATTTTAAGATGACTAAGGTGTAGACTGTCCCTTTAATAATCTCTGATAAGGAATTTCCAAATGTACATTTGTTCAAACATGGAAGAAAAAAAGAGTAAAAAGGTAAAATTCTTTGAAAAACAAGCCCAAGAACAACCTAATGATATATAAATCTGGCACAGCCTACATGGACATTAACCCAGTACTGCTGGCTTTTAAGTCAGTATTTTACCACTGAGACATAAGTTAGCTTAGTAATCCTTGAGGAAGAACTCTAGAACATTTCTGCTTTTACTCTGAATATCTATAGGCAACAGCATTGTTGTGTATAATACAGAAATGTTTATTTGGAGAGTGCTGTGCCTGTGCTGTGGAGTTACCTAGACTATTTAGTAGTAAAAAACCTAGGTCAAACCATGGTTGAATAACAAATCAAACCAAACAGTTCCTGTACAGGAATTTAGATATATATAAGATAAATACAGTTGCGCATTCATTATCATCCTGTGTTCAGAGCTGCACCTATGTGTCTATGTCTAATTACACATTATCTGCATATAGTTACATTATAGCGGACATGAGAAGCAGTGTACCTGTTGTACAAGTAAATGAAACAGCTTAAGAAAAAAATCCATGTGTTTACATATACCTTTGTAACTATAAGTATACATTTAGTGCTCTAATACACATAAAATGCCAGATATTGGAAATAAAATATCGACGTCTTTATACATTTATAGTTCATGCACTGTAGTATAGGTTATAAACCCTGGACTGTATATACAGTCTCTGTAAATACATTTACATATGCATATATAATATACATATTACACTGAGGAACGTAAGATACGATAAGACTTGACTATACGGTATCTATGCATAACTGTATTTAGATGCATATAACTGAGCAATATTAACGCTTTGAGTCCCTACTGATGTACATGAATTTGACAATAGTTGTCTTCACGGACATACTTCCATGTATATCAAGATCTTGAGTACATTGCTGGCTAGGATTTTCAATACAGCTATTAAAAAAATCATACTATGCATATTAAATGACATAGGGCTAGATTACAAGTGGAGTGCTAATTTATCATGCTCCCACAAACAAGCAAATTCGGCAGTTTATGAGCCCGCTATGTCTGGTCATTGCTACTGCAAGCTCGCGGTAGCAATTAACGCAAAAAAAATTAACCAGAAGTCAGATCTCTGGTTAATTTTTTAAATGTCCCCCCAATTGCCCCCAAATTAACATTTGAGGTCCCTTTTTAAAAAAAATAAAAGTAGCATTTAAAAAAATAAAAATAAAAATAGCTGCACTAAGCAGTTTTTGGGGCTAAACTTGGTGGATGTGGGGTGTTAAAAAATAAATAAAAAAAATACGGCACTAAAAAGTACCTTTACATTGCTTCCTATGGGGACTGTGTGTTCCCAGTAAATATATATATATATATATATATATATATATATATATATATATATATATATGCTTATATACCTCCAATAAAAGCAGGCACTCACCGGGTTTGAAGTGGCAAAACACTTTATTTCTCCAACATTGGTGTGTCCGGTCCACGGCGTCATCCATAACTTGTGGGATATTCTCCTCCCCTACAGGGAATGGCAAGGAGAGCACACAGCAAGAGCTGTCCATATAGCTCCTCCCAGGCTCCGCCCCCGCAGTCATTCTCCTTGCCACTCTAGCTCAAGTAGCATCTCCACGGGGATGGTGAGGAGTTTGTGGTGTTAGTTGTAGTTTTTTATTTCTTCTATCAAGAGTTTGTTAGTTTGAAATAGTACTGGTATGTACTATTTACTCTGAAACAGAAAGAGATGAAGAGTTCTGTTTAAAAGAGGAGTATGATTTTAGCAGCAGTAACTAAAATCAGTTGCTGTTCCCATGCAGGACTGTTGAGCTGAGAGAACTTCAGTTGGGGGGAACAGTTTGCAGACTTTTCTGCTCAAGGTATGACTAGCCATTTTTCTAACAAGACTGTGTAATGCTGGAAGGCTGTCATTTTCCCTCATGGGGATCGGTAAGCCATTTTCTTAGACTTAGAAAGAATAAAGGGCTTATTATGGGCTATTAACTGGTGGACACTCTTAAGGGCTAAATCGATTGTTTATTTAAGTTGTTTTTTAAAGTTTGAAGTAGTTTTCACACTTTTATTGTTTGCGGAACGTTTTTATCGCCAGGCACTAGTTTAGACACCTTCCCAGTCAGGAAGGGCCTTTCACTATAGTAGGCAGAGCCTCATTTTCGCGCCATTATTGCGCAGTTTCTTTTGAGTGCAGTGCATGCAGCTGCATGTGTGAGGGTCTGGTATCCACTGAAAACGTTCCTAGAACCCCCCTGGGATAGATGAAGTCGCAACAAAGGCTGTGGCTGGGACTGTAGTGGGGTTAAAATTGCAAACGGCTCTGGTTTCCACATTTTAAGGGTTAACAGCTTGAAAATTGGGGTGCAATACTTTGAATGTATTAAGACACTGTGGTGAAAATTTGGTAAAGATTGGGTAATTCCTTCATAGTTTTTCACATATTCAGTAATAAAGTGTGCCCTGTTTAACATTTAAAGAGACAGTAACGGTTTTGTTTTAAAACGGTTTTTGTGCTTTATTAACCAGTTTAAACCTGTTTAACATGTCTGTACCCTCAGATAGATCATGTTCTGTATGTATGGTAGCCAATGTGGTTCCTCATTCAAATATATGTGATAATTGTGCCATAGCGTCCAAACATAGTAAGGACAGTACTGTCACAAATATTAAAGTTGCCCAGGATGATTCCTCAGATGAAGGAAGTAGAGATAGTTCTACATCCTCTCCTTCTGTGTCTATACCAGTTATGCCCGCGCAGGCGACCCCTAGTACTTCTAGCGCGCCAATGCTTGTTACTATGCAACAATTGATGGCAGTAATGGATAACTCCATAGCTAATATTTTATCCAAAATGCCAGCATTTCAGAGAAAGCGCGATTGCGATTTAAACACTGTAGAGCAGGAGGGCGCTGATGATATTTTTTCTGTCATACCCTCACACCAGTCTGAAGTGGCAGTGAGGGAGGGTTTGTCAGATGGAGAAATTTCTGATACAGGAAGAATTTCTCAGCAGGCAGAACCTGATGTTGTGACATTTAAATTTAAATTAGAGCATCTCCGCGCATTACTTAAGGAGGTGCTAACTACGCTGGATGATTGTGACTCCTTGGTCATTCCAGAAAAATTGTGCAAGATGGACAAATTCCTAGAGGTCCCAGTGCACCCTGATGCATTTCCGATACCTAAACGGGTGGCGGACATAGTGAATAAGGAGTGGTAGAAGCCAGGGATACCTTTTGTCCCTCCTCCTCTATTTAAGAAATTGTTCCCTATGGTCGACCCCAGGAAGGAAAACAGTCCCTAAGGTTCGAGGGGGCGGTTTCTACACTAGCCAAACGCACGACCATTCCTATTGAGGACAATTGTGCTTTCAAAGATCCTATGGATAAAAAGTTGGAGGGTTTGCTTAAAAAGATTTTTTTACAGCAAGGTTACCTCCTTCAACCTATTTTGTGCATTATTCCTGTCACTACAGCGGCGTGGTTCTGGTTCGAGGAACTGGAAAAGTCGCTCAGTAGGGAGACTCCGTATGAGGAAGTCATGGACAGAATTCACGCACTTAAGTTAGCTAATTCCTTTATTTTAGACGCCGCTTTGCAGTTAGCGAGGTTAGCGGCGAAAAATTCAGGGTTTGCAATTGTGGCGCGCAGAGCGCTCTGGCTAAAGTCTTGGTCGGCGGACGTATCTTCCAAGACAAAATTGCTTAATATCCCTTTCAAAGGTAAGACCCTTTTTGGGCCAGAATTGAAAGTGATTATTTCAGACATCACTGGGGGAAAGGGCCATGCCCTCCCACAAGATAGACCTTTCAAGGTTAAGAATAAGTCCAACAATTTCAGGAACGGACCGGCTTCCAACTCTGCAGCCTCTAGACAAGAGGGTAACGCTTTCCAGACTAAACCAGCTTGGAAACCAATGCAAGGCTGGAACAAGGGTATACAGGCCAAGAAGCCTGCTGCTGTTACCAAAACAGCATGAAGGAGTAGCCCCCGATCCGGGACCGGATCTAGTAGGGGGCAGACTCTCTCTCTTTGCTCAGGCTTGGGCAAGAGATGTTCAGGATCCCTGGGCACTAGAAATAGTCTTTCAGGGTTATCTTCTAGAATTCAAGGAATTACCCCCATGGGGAAGGTTCCACATGTCTCACTTATCTTCAAACTAAATAAAGAGACAGGCATTCTTACATTGTGTAGAAGACCTGTTAAAGATGGGAGTGATACACCCAGTTCCATCTGTGGAACAAGGTCAGGGGTTTTACTCAAATCTGTTTGTAGTTCCCAAAAAAGAGGGAACTTTCAGACCAATTCTGGATTTAAAAATTCTAAACAAATTTCTCAGAGTTCCATCGTTCAAAATGGAAACCATTCGAACAATTTTACCTACAATCCAGGAGGGTCAATATATGACTACCGTGGATTTAAAGGATGCATATCTACATATTCCTATCCACAAAGATCATCATCAGTTCCTAAGGTTCGCCTTTCTGGACAAACATTATCAGTTCGTGGCTCTCCCATTCGGGCTAGCCACTGCTCCCATAATTTTCTCAAAGGTGATCGGGTCCCTTCTAGCGGTTCTAAGACCAAGGGGTATTGCAGTGGCACCTTATCTGGACGACATTCTAATTCAAGCGTCGTCTCTTTCCAAGGCAAAGGCTCATGCAGACATTGTTCTAGCCTTTCTCAGATCTCACGAGTGGAAGGTGAACGTAGAAAAGAGTTCCCTGTCTCCGTCGACAAGAGTTCCCTTTTTGGGAACAATAATATATTCTTTAGAAATGAAGATCTTCTTGACAGAGGTCAGAAAGTCAAAGCTTCTAAACGCTTGTCAAGTTCTTCTCTCTATTCTGCAGCCTTCCATAGCTCAGTGCATGGAAGTAGTAGGGTTGATGGTTGCAGCAATGGACATAGTTCCTTTTGCTCGAATTCATCTAAGACCATTACAACTGTTCATGCTCAAGCAGTGGAATGGGGACTATACAGACTTGTCTCCAAAGATTCAAGTAGACCAGATGACCAGAGACTCACTCCGTTGGTGGTTGTCCCAGGATCACCTGTCTCAGGGAATGAGTTTCCGCAGGCCAGAGTGGGTCATTGTCACGACCGACGCCAGTCTATTAGGCTGGGGCGCGGTCTGGAATTCCCTGAAAGCTCAGGGTCGATGGTCTCGGGAAGAATCTCTTCTCCCGATAAACATCCTGGAACTGAGAGCGATATTCAATGCTCTCCGGGCTTGGCCTCAACTAGCGACGGCCGGCTTCATAAGATTCCAGTCAGACAACATGACGACTGTAGCTTACATCAACCATCAGGGGGGAACAAGGAGTTCCTTGGCGATGAGAGAGGTATCCAAAATCATCAAATGGGCGGAGGATCACTCCTGCCACCTATCTGCAATTCACATCCCAGGAGTAGACAACTGGGAGGCGGATTATCTGAGTCGTCAGACTTTCCATCCGGGGGAGTGGGAACTCCACCCGGAGGTTTTTGCCCAGTTGACTCACTTATGGGGCATTCCAGATATGGATCTGATGGCGTCTCGTCAGAACTTCAAGGTTCCTTGCTACGGGTCCAGATCCAGGGATCCCAAGGCGACTCTAGTGGATGCATTAGTGGCGCCTTGGTCATTCAACCTAGCTTATGCGTTTCCACCGTTCCCTCTCCTTCCCAGACTTGTAAGCCAGGATCAAACAGGAGAAGGCCTCGGTGATTCTGATAGCTCCTGCGTGGCCGCGCAGGACTTGGTATGCAGACCTGGTGAATATGTCATCGGCTCCACCATGGAAGCTACCTTTGAGACAGGATCTTCTAGTACAAGGTCCATTCGAACATCCAAATCTAGTTTCTCTGCAGCTGACTGCTTGGAAATTGAACGTTTGATTTTATCCAAATGTGGGTTTTTCAGATTCAGTAATAGACACTCTGGTCCAAGCCATAAAATATGGAAAAGATATATCTGTTGGTGTGAATCTAAAAGATTCTCCTGGAATAAGATTAAAATTCCTAAGATCCTCTCCTTTCTCCAAGAAGGTTTGGATAAGGGATTGTCAGCGAGTTCTTTTAAAGGACAGATTTCTGCTTTATCTGTCTTGTTATACAAACGACTGGCAGCTGTGCCAGATGTACAAGCTTTTGTACAGGCTTTGGTCAGAATCAAGCCTGTTTACAGACCCTTGACTCCTCCCTGGAGTCTAAATTTAGTTCTTTCAGTTCTTCAAGGGGTTCCGTTTGAACCTTTACATTCCATAGATATCAAGTTACTATCTTGGAAAGTTCTGTTTTTGGTTGCCATCTCTTCTGCTAGAAGAGTTTCTGAATTATCTGCTTTACAGTGTGATTTACCCTATCTGGTGTTTTATTCAGATAAGGTTGTTTTGCGTACCAAACCTGGTTTTCTTCCAAAAGTTGTTTTCAACAAGAATATTAACCAGGAAATAGTTGTTCCTTCTTTGTGTCCGAATCCAGTTTCAAAGAAGGAACGTTTGTTACACAATTTAGATGTAGTCCGTGCTTTAAAGTTCTATTTAGAAGCAACAAAGGATTTCAGACAAACTTCTTCTTTGTTTGTCGTTTATTCTGGTAAGAGGAGAGGACAAAAAGCTACTGCTACCTCTCTTTCTTTCTGGCTGAAAAGCATCATCCGATTGGCTTATGAGACTGCCGGACGGCAGCCTCCTGAACGTATCACAGCTCACTCTACTAGGGCTGTGGCTTCCACATGGGCCTTCAAGAACGAGGCTTCTGTTGATCAGATATGTAAGGCAGCGACTTGGTCTTCTCTGCACACTTTTGCCAAATTCTACAAATTTGATACTTATTCTTCTTCGGAGGCTATTTTTGGGAGAAAGGTTTTGCAAGCCGTGGTGCCTTCTGTTTAGGTAACCTGATTTGCTCCCTCCCTTCATCCGTGTCCTAAAGCTTTGGTATTGGTTCCCACAAGTTATGGATGACGCCGTGGACCGGACACACCAATGCTGGAGAAAACAGAATTTATGCTTACCTGATAAATTACTTTCTCCAACGGTGTGTCCGGTCCACGGCCCGCCCTGGTTTTTTAATCAGGTTTTAAAATTTATTTGTCTATACACTACATTCACCACGGCACAGTATAGTTTCTCCTTTTTTTCTCCTAACCGTCGGTCGAATGACTGGGGGGGCGGAGCCTGGGAGGGGCTATATGGACAGCTCTTGCTGTGTGCTCTCCTTGCCATTCCCTGTAGGGGAGGAGAATATCCCACAAGTTATGGATGACGCCGTGGACCGGACACACCGTTTGAGAAAGTAATTTATCAGGTAAGCATAAATTCTGTTTTCAACAGAGTGACGTTTCAAGGTTTTACCCTAGTCCTCAGACTCAAACAGCAACAATGAAATGCTCAACAACCTCCATTAAATACCCTGTTCACCTTACATGTGTTTCAAATAAGCGTTAATTACCTCGTGTGCAAAACCAGGTGTTAGCTAGCACTTAGCATACATTACTAATTAGCATTGCATGTAGCCTAGCAACCAAACACTAGGAATTCAATATGCACCTACATGTGTTTCATATAAGCATTAATTACCTTGTGTGCAAAACCAGGTGTTAGCTAGCACTTAGCATACATTACTAATTATCATTTCATGTAGCCTAGCAACCAAACACTAGGAATTCAATATGCACCTACATGTGTTTCAAATAAGTATTAATTACCTGCGCCTAGATTTAGAGTTCTGCGGCCAAAGGGGTGCGTTAGCTACGCATGCTTTTTTCTGGCCGCACCTTTTAAATACCGCTGGTATTTAGAGTTCACAGAATGGCTGCGTTAGGCTCCAAAAAAGGAGCGTATAGCATATTTACCGCAACTTCAACTCTCGATACCAGCGGTGCTTACGGACGCGGCCAGCTTCAAAAACGTGCTCGTGCATGATTCCCCCATAGAAAACAATGGGGCTGTTTGAGCTGAAAAAAAAACCTAACACCTGCAAAAAAGACGCGTTCAGCTCCTAACGCAGCCCCATTGTTTTCTATGTGGAAACACTTCCTACGTCTGCACCTAACACTCTAACATGTACCCCGAGTCTAAACACCCCTAACCTTTCACTTATTAACCCCTAATCTGCCACCCCCGCTATCGCTGACCCCTGCATATTATTTTTAACCCCTAATCTGCCGCTCCGTACACCCCCGCCACCTACATTATCCCTATGTACCCTTAATCTGCTGCCCTAACATCGCCGACCCCTATATTATATTTATTAACCCCTAATATGCCGCCCCCAACATCGCCTCCACCTAACTACACTTATTAACCCCTAATCTGCCGACCAGACCTGAGCGCTACTATAATAAATGTATTAACCCCTAATCCGCCTCACTCCTGCCTCAATAACCCTATAATAAATAGTATTAACCCCTAATCTGCCCTCCCTAACATTGCCGACACCTAACTTCAAGTATTAACCCCTAATCTGCCAACAGGAGCTCACTGCTACTCTAATAAATTTATTAACCCCTAAAGCTAAGTCTAACTTTAACCCTAACACCCCCCTAAATTAAATATAATTTAAATCTAACGTAATAAATTAACTCTTATTAAATAAATTATTCCTATTTAAGATAAATACTTACCTGTAAAATAAACCCTAATATAGCTACAATATAAATTATAATTATATTATAGCTATTTTAGGATTTATATTTATTTTTCAGGTAACTTTGTATTTATTTTAACCAGATACAATAGCTATTAAATAGTTAAGAACTATTTAATAGCTAAAATAGTTAAAATAATTACAAAATTACCTTTAAAATAAATCCTAACCTAAGTTACAATTAAACCTACACTATCAATAAATAAATTAAATAAAATACCTACAATTACCTACAATTAAACCTAACACTACGCTATCAATACATTAATTAAATACAATACCTACATATAAGTACAATTAAATAAACTAACTAAAGTACAAAAAATAAAAAAGAACTAAGTTACAAAAAATAAAAAAAATATTTACAAACAGAAAAATATTACAACAATTTTAAACTAATTACACCTACTCTAAGCCCCCTAATGAAATTACAAAGCCCCCCAAAATAAAAAAATGCCCTACCCTATTCTAAATTAAAAAAGTTCAAAGCTCTTTTACCTTACCAGCCCTGAACAGGGTGCTTTGCGGGGCATGCCCCAAGAAATTCAGCTCTTTTGCCTGTAAAAAAACACTGTTCAGGGCTGGTAAGGTAAAAGAGCTTTGAACTTTTTTAATTTAGAATCGGGTAGGGAATTTTTTTTATTTTGGGGGGCTTTGTAATTTCATTAGGGGGCTTAGAGTAGGTGTAATTAGTTTAAAATTGTTGTAATATTTTTCTAATGTTTGTAAATATTTTTTTATTTTTTGTAACTTAGTTCTTTTTTATTTTTTGTACTTTAGTTAGTTTATTTAATTGTAGTTATTTGTAGGTATTGTATTTAATTAATGTATTGATAGTGTAGTGTTAGGTTTAATTGTAGGTATTTTATTTAATTTATTTATTGATAGTGTAGTGTTAGGTTTAATTGTAACTTAGGTTAGGATTTATTTTACAGGTAATTTTGTAATTATTTTAACTATTTTAGCTATTAAATAGTTCTTAACTATTTAATAGCTATTGTACCTGGTTAAAATAAATACAAAGTTACCTGTAAAATAAATATAAATCCTAAAATAGCTATAATATAATTATAATTTATATTGTAGCTATATTAGGGTTTATTTTACAGGTAAGTATTTAGCTTTAAATAGGAATAATTTATTTAATAAGAGTTAATTTATTTCGTTAGATTTAAATTATATTTAACTTAGGGGGGTGTTAGGGTTAGATTTAGCTTTAGGGGATAATCCATTTATTACAGTAGCGGCAAGATTAGGGGTTAATAATTGAAGTTAGGTGTCGGCGATGTTAGGGAGGGCAGATTAGGGGTTAATACTATTTATTATAGGGTTATTGAGGCGGGAGTGAGGCGGATTAGGGGTTAATAACTTTATTATAGTAGTGGTGTGGTCCGGTCAGCAGATTAGGGGTTAATAAGTGTAGGCAGGTGGAGGCGACGTTGAGGGGGGCAGATTAGGGGTTAATAAATATAATATAGGGGTCGGCGGTGTTAGGGGCAGCAGATTAGGGGTACATAAGTATAATGTAGGTGGCGGTCGGCAGATTAGGGGTTAAAAAAGTTTAATAGAGTGGCGGCGATGTGGGGGGACCTCGGTTTAGGGGTACATAGGTAGTTTATGGGTGTTAGTGTACTTTAGAGCACAGTAGTTAAGAGCTTTATAAACCGGCGTTAGCCCAGAAAGCTCTTAACTACTGACTTTTTTCTGCGGCTGGAGTTTTGTCGTTAGATTTCTAACGCTCACTTCAGCCAAGACTCTAAATACCGGCGTTATTCAATGCTCTCCGGGCTTGGCCTCAACTAGCGAAGGCCGGCTTCATAAGATTCCAGTCAGACAACATGACGACTGTAGCTTACATCAACCATCAGGGGGGAACAAGGAGTTCCTTGGCGATGAGAGAGGTATCCAAAATCATCAAATGGGCGGAGGATCACTCCTGCCACCTATCTGCAATTCACATCCCAGGAGTAGACAACTGGGAGGCGGATTATCTGAGTCGTCAGACTTTCCATCCGGGGGAGTGGGAACTCCACCCGGAGGTTTTTGCCCAGTTGACTCACTTATGGGGCATTCCAGATATGGATCTGATGGCGTCTCGTCAGAACTTCAAGGTTCCTTGCTACGGGTCCAGATCCAGGGATCCCAAGGCGACTCTAGTGGATGCATTAGTGGCGCCTTGGTCATTCAACCTAGCTTATGCGTTTCCACCGTTCCCTCTCCTTCCCAGACTTGTAAGCCAGGATCAAACAGGAGAAGGCCTCGGTGATTCTGATAGCTCCTGCGTGGCCGCGCAGGACTTGGTATGCAGACCTGGTGAATATGTCATCGGCTCCACCATGGAAGCTACCTTTGAGACAGGATCTTCTAGTACAAGGTCCATTCGAACATCCAAATCTAGTTTCTCTGCAGCTGACTGCTTGGAAATTGAACGTTTGATTTTATCCAAATGTGGGTTTTTCAGATTCAGTAATAGACACTCTGGTCCAAGCCATAAAATATGGAAAAGATATATCTGTTGGTGTGAATCTAAAAGATTCTCCTGGAATAAGATTAAAATTCCTAAGATCCTCTCCTTTCTCCAAGAAGGTTTGGATAAGGGATTGTCAGCGAGTTCTTTTAAAGGACAGATTTCTGCTTTATCTGTCTTGTTATACAAACGACTGGCAGCTGTGCCAGATGTACAAGCTTTTGTACAGGCTTTGGTCAGAATCAAGCCTGTTTACAGACCCTTGACTCCTCCCTGGAGTCTAAATTTAGTTCTTTCAGTTCTTCAAGGGGTTCCGTTTGAACCTTTACATTCCATAGATATCAAGTTACTATCTTGGAAAGTTCTGTTTTTGGTTGCCATCTCTTCTGCTAGAAGAGTTTCTGAATTATCTGCTTTACAGTGTGATTTACCCTATCTGGTGTTTTATTCAGATAAGGTTGTTTTGCGTACCAAACCTGGTTTTCTTCCAAAAGTTGTTTTCAACAAGAATATTAACCAGGAAATAGTTGTTCCTTCTTTGTGTCCGAATCCAGTTTCAAAGAAGGAACGTTTGTTACACAATTTAGATGTAGTCCGTGCTTTAAAGTTCTATTTAGAAGCAACAAAGGATTTCAGACAAACTTCTTCTTTGTTTGTCGTTTATTCTGGTAAGAGGAGAGGACAAAAAGCTACTGCTACCTCTCTTTCTTTCTGGCTGAAAAGCATCATCCGATTGGCTTATGAGACTGCCGGACGGCAGCCTCCTGAACGTATCACAGCTCACTCTACTAGGGCTGTGGCTTCCACATGGGCCTTCAAGAACGAGGCTTCTGTTGATCAGATATGTAAGGCAGCGACTTGGTCTTCTCTGCACACTTTTGCCAAATTCTACAAATTTGATACTTATTCTTCTTCGGAGGCTATTTTTGGGAGAAAGGTTTTGCAAGCCGTGGTGCCTTCTGTTTAGGTAACCTGATTTGCTCCCTCCCTTCATCCGTGTCCTAAAGCTTTGGTATTGGTTCCCACAAGTTATGGATGACGCCGTGGACCGGACACACCAATGCTGGAGAAAACAGAATTTATGCTTACCTGATAAATTACTTTCTCCAACGGTGTGTCCGGTCCACGGCCCGCCCTGGTTTTTTAATCAGGTTTTAAAATTTATTTGTCTATACACTACAGTCACCACGGCACAGTATAGTTTCTCCTTTTTTTCTCCTAACCGTCGGTCGAATGACTGGGGGGGCGGAGCCTGGGAGGGGCTATATGGACAGCTCTTGCTGTGTGCTCTCCTTGCCATTCCCTGTAGGGGAGGAGAATATCCCACAAGTTATGGATGACGCCGTGGACCGGACACACCGTTTGAGAAAGTAATTTATCAGGTAAGCATAAATTCTGTTTTCAACAGAGTGACGTTTCAAGGTTTTACCCTAGTCCTCAGACTCAAACAGCAACAATGAAATGCTCAACAACCTCCATTAAATACCCTGTTCACCTTACATGTGTTTCAAATAAGCGTTAATTACCTCGTGTGCAAAACCAGGTGTTAGCTAGCACTTAGCATACATTACTAATTAGCATTGCATGTAGCCTAGCAACCAAACACTAGGAATTCAATATGCACCTACATGTGTTTCATATAAGCATTAATTACCTTGTGTGCAAAACCAGGTGTTAGCTAGCACTTAGCATACATTACTAATTATCATTTCATGTAGCCTAGCAACCAAACACTAGGAATTCAATATGCACCTACATGTGTTTCAAATAAGTATTAATTACCTGCGCCTAGATTTAGAGTTCTGCGGCCAAAGGGGTGCGTTAGCTACGCATGCTTTTTTCTGGCCGCACCTTTTAAATACCGCTGGTATTTAGAGTTCACAGAATGGCTGCGTTAGGCTCCAAAAAAGGAGCGTATAGCATATTTACCGCAACTTCAACTCTCGATACCAGCGGTGCTTACGGACGCGGCCAGCTTCAAAAACGTGCTCGTGCATGATTCCCCCATAGAAAACAATGGGGCTGTTTGAGCTGAAAAAAAAACCTAACACCTGCAAAAAAGACGCGTTCAGCTCCTAACGCAGCCCCATTGTTTTCTATGTGGAAACACTTCCTACGTCTGCACCTAACACTCTAACATGTACCCCGAGTCTAAACACCCCTAACCTTTCACTTATTAACCCCTAATCTGCCACCCCCGCTATCGCTGACCCCTGCATATTATTTTTAACCCCTAATCTGCCGCTCCGTACACCCCCGCCACCTACATTATCCCTATGTACCCTTAATCTGCTGCCCTAACATCGCCGACCCCTATATTATATTTATTAACCCCTAATATGCCGCCCCCAACATCGCCTCCACCTAACTACACTTATTAACCCCTAATCTGCCGACCAGACCTGAGCGCTACTATAATAAATGTATTAACCCCTAATCCGCCTCACTCCTGCCTCAATAACCCTATAATAAATAGTATTAACCCCTAATCTGCCCTCCCTAACATTGCCGACACCTAACTTCAAGTATTAACCCCTAATCTGCCAACAGGAGCTCACTGCTACTCTAATAAATTTATTAACCCCTAAAGCTAAGTCTAACTTTAACCCTAACACCCCCCTAAATTAAATATAATTTAAATCTAACGTAATAAATTAACTCTTATTAAATAAATTATTCCTATTTAAGATAAATACTTACCTGTAAAATAAACCCTAATATAGCTACAATATAAATTATAATTATATTATAGCTATTTTAGGATTTATATTTATTTTACAGGTAACTTTGTATTTATTTTAACCAGATACAATAGCTATTAAATAGTTAAGAACTATTTAATAGCTAAAATAGTTAAAATAATTACAAAATTACCTTTAAAATAAATCCTAACCTAAGTTACAATTAAACCTACACTATCAATAAATAAATTAAATAAAATACCTACAATTACCTACAATTAAACCTAACACTACGCTATCAATACATTAATTAAATACAATACCTACATATAAGTACAATTAAATAAACTAACTAAAGTACAAAAAATAAAAAAGAACTAAGTTACAAAAAATAAAAAAAATATTTACAAACAGAAAAATATTACAACAATTTTAAACTAATTACACCTACTCTAAGCCCCCTAATGAAATTACAAAGCCCCCCAAAATAAAAAAATGCCCTACCCTATTCTAAATTAAAAAAGTTCAAAGCTCTTTTACCTTACCAGCCCTGAACAGGGTGCTTTGCGGGGCATGCCCCAAGAAATTCAGCTCTTTTGCCTGTAAAAAAACACATACAATACCCCCCCCCCCTAACATTACAACCCACCACCCACATACCCCTAATCTAACCCAAACCCCCCTTAAATAAACCTAACACTAAGCCCCTGAATATCTTCCTACCTTATCTTCACCTCACTGGGTATCACCGATCGGAGCCTCTTCTGGACCTCTTCAGCCGCAGGATTATGGATCGCCAGCCCCCGCTTGGGTTGGATGAAGATTTTGGAGCCAGGACCGATCTGTGATACCCGGTGATGTGAAGATAAGGTAGGAAGATCTTCAGGGGCTTAGTGTTAGGTCTATTTAAGGGGGGTTTGGGTTAGATTAGGGGTATGTGGGTGGTGGGTTGTAATGTTGGGGGGGTATTGTATGTGTTTTTTTACAGGCAAAAGAGCTGAATTTCTTGGGGCATGCCCCGCAAAGGGCCCTGTTCAGGGCTGGTAAGGTAAAAGAGCTTTGAACTTTTTTAATTTAGAATCGGGTAGGGAATTTTTTTTTATTTTGGGGGGCTTTGTAATTTCATTAGGGGGCTTAGAGTAGGTGTAATTAGTTTAAAATTGTTGTAATATTTTTCTAATGTTTGTAAATATTTTTTTATTTTTTGTAACTTAGTTCTTTTTTATTTTTTGTACTTTAGTTAGTTTATTTAATTGTAGTTATTTGTAGGTATTGTATTTAATTAATGTATTGATAGTGTAGTGTTAGGTTTAATTGTAGGTATTTTATTTAATTTATTTATTGATAGTGTAGTGTTAGGTTTAATTGTAACTTAGGTTAGGATTTATTTTACAGGTAATTTTGTAATTATTTTAACTATTTTAGCTATTAAATAGTTCTTAACTATTTAATAGCTATTGTACCTGGTTAAAATAAATACAAAGTTACCTGTAAAATAAATATAAATCCTAAAATAGCTATAATATAATTATAATTTATATTGTAGCTATATTAGGGTTTATTTTACAGGTAAGTATTTAGCTTTAAATAGGAATAATTTATTTAATAAGAGTTAATTTATTTCGTTAGATTTAAATTATATTTAACTTAGGGGGGTGTTAGGGTTAGATTTAGCTTTAGGGGATAATCCATTTATTACAGTAGCAGCAAGATTAGGGGTTAATAATTGAAGTTAGGTGTCGGCGATGTTAGGGAGGGCAGATTTGGGGTTAATACTATTTATTATAGGGTTATTGAGGCGGGAGTGAGGCGGATTAGGGGTTAATAACTTTATTATAGTAGTGGTGCGGTCCGGTCAGCAGATTAGGGGTTAATAAGTGTAGGCAGGTGGAGGCGACGTTGAGGGGGGCAGATTAGGGGTTAATAAATATAATATAGGGGTCGGCGGTGTTAGGGGCAGCAGATTAGGGGTACATAAGTATAATGTAGGTGGCGGTCGGCAGATTAGGGGTTACAAAAGTTTAATAGAGTGGCGGCGATGTGGGGGGACCTCGGTTTAGGGGTACATAGGTAGTTTATGGGTGTTAGTGTACTTTAGAGCACAGTAGTTAAGAGCTTTATAAACCGGCGTTAGCCCAGAAAGCTCTTAACTACTGACTTTTTTCTGCGGCTGGAGTTTTGTCGTTAGATTTCTAACGCTCACTTCAGCCAAGACTCTAAATACCGGCGTTAGAAAGATCCCATTGAAAAGATAGGATACGCAATTGACGTAAGGGGATCTGCGGTATGGAAAAGTTGCGGCTGAAAAGTGAGCGTTAGACCCTTTAATGACTGACTCCAAATACCAGAGGGCGGTAAAACCCAGCGTTAGGAGCCTCTAACGCTGGTTTTGACGGCTACCACCCAACTCTAAATCTAGGCCCTGGTGTGCAAAACCAGGTGTTAGCAAGCACTTAGCATACATTACTAATTAGCATTGCATGTAGCCTAGCAACCAAACATTAGGAATTCGATATGCACCTAAGCAGTAGAATCTATACAACAATTAACAACATATACCAATATGTGTGTGTTTTAAAAAGACCATATGATATCCGCTAACCTGACTTATAAAACATCTGTTTACCAAATTATGTGTAGCAGTGATTTACCCAGTGTCTGTGCGAGTGTCACTAATGGATGCTGTGAAAATGTGTGACTTAGCAACTAATCGCATATCAGACACATAGTATCCAATGTGTTAACTAATTCTACTGTTACCCAAAAAATACATATAAACATGAAAACATGTGAAGAAATGTTAAAAAACTCTAAACCTCTAGTCAGCATGTTAAGAAACCTATATATTAATGCAGGCTAGTATAACTATTCCAAGGGCTCAAAAGGCTACCTCTAATGGAAAGCATATAAGCATAATTGACCATAGTGGATTATAGTGAGGGCATATACATAGCGCCTATTAACTAATATATCCTAGGTCAAAATTAGACTGGGCGCAACGCAGCAGTGTATATATGGGATTTTGTATACAGAATTATACACTATGCTACATATATCTGAGTTGCCTAAACTGAGCTTGAATTACACATATACAATTAGCTAATACAAGGATATAATTTGTGCTAGGCATGGAAAGATTGGCACTGGAAAATTACAGAAAGCTGTGCCATTCAATTTTAGTATTAAGGCCCTTCGGGATTAGTGTGTCCAGTTCAAAAGTCCATCTAGCCTCTCTCTGCATAAGTATCTTATTCCGGTCCCCTCCTCTTGTTAACGGAAGGACATGATCAATGAGTGTATATCTCAACTCTGATACATTGTGATTGTTCTGTAGGAAGTGGCGTGCCACAGGTTGTTCTGACTCTTTGTTCTTGATAGCTGCACGGATGGCGTTTCTATGGTTAGCCATCCTAGTCCTCAAATCATCACTTGTTTTTCCTACATAGAACAAACTACAAGGACAGTGTAGTAAATATACCACAAATTTGGTGGTGCATGTCAACCTGTGTTTATGGAAGTATTTTTTCCTGTTCCTCGGATGATGAAAGAAGGATCCCGTCAGCATTCCATTACATGTGGTACAACCGCTACATTTGTAGCAACCGGATTTTGTATTATTCAACCATGTCTTTGTCTTGTAGCAATGTGTCGGGTCCATTTTTTTGAAGAATGTTTTATAGAGATCTTCCTCTTCTGAATCCTATCCTTGGTGTGTCCATCTTATTGAAGGGTAGTGCATCATCACTGCAGAGTACCTCCCAATTATCCTTTAGAATTCTACCAGACTCATTTTTATCTGCTGAGTATGTCATAGCCAGTGTCATTTTGTCCTCACTCATTACATTCATCTTTTTGGTTCTAACATCCTTGTCATTCAATGCAGATATATGTTAATTTAGAAGGCGGTTATGGTACCCCCTCTGTAGGAAACGTTGTCTCATCTCCTCCACTTGTATTTCTGCTTGCTTTTCATCTGTGTTATTTCTTACTACTCTGATGAATTGAGATTTTAGAAGGACTTTCTTCAAGGCAGGCGGTGGCAGCTCGATGCCTCCAATAAATAATTTTTATCTGTCGGTTTTCGGTACAATGTGGTGCTAATCCTATTGTCCTTTTTGTATAGTTTAAGATCTAGGAATTCAATCTCGTTCCTGTTGGGATTCATCTTGAATTTCAATGATTGATGTTCTGAGTTAAGTTCATTGAACCATGTTATGAGGTCCTCTTCCTGTCCTGTCCATACCAGTAGTAGGTCATCAATATATCTTTTGAAATAGATGATATCTGAACTTTGGAGGCTCATTGTTCCGTTGTTTTCAAATTCTGACATCAATAAGTTAGCATACGACTTCATAACATGGTTCAATGAACTTAACTCAGAACATCAATCATTGAAATTCAAGAGGAAACACAACAGGAACAAGATTGAATTCCTAGACCTTAAACTATACAAAAAGGACAATAGGATTAGCACCACATTGTACCGAAAACCGACAGATAAAAATTCTTTATTGGAGGCATCGAGCACAATACAACTGTGATAGTAGCTCGAATAAATAAACAATATAATAGAATGTATTTCTATTACTAGGCAGCCTTATTTATTATACCACAGAACCCTAGACTGCAAGAGATATGGGCCAAAAATAGTAAAAACTACATATTTCTCACTAAATAACCCATATACAGTATATTTTACTCTCTTAGTAGCTCTTGATAATGAGGTACCCACTTTCAAAGGATACATTTTTGTTGCAAAAAGGATAACATTCTTAAAAGGTTACCTTAGAGCAGTTTTTTCCTTGCTCCTGTTATCTCTCTGGTAACAACATAAGAAAAGTGCGGAAAAACTGCCCGTCTCCTAGTAATGCACTGCATGTCCAAGTAAGGAAATACAGTAATTTTTAAATAGCAATTCCTAAAATGTGCCCAATGAGTGAGCAAAATGCTACTGCTGTAAGAGCGTTTTGCAGTCTCTTAAAAGGCCATACAGCTAAAAATCGAAATCTTTAATTTTCTCCCGAAAACTAGTATATAATAAATTATTCCTATTTAAGATAAATACTTACCTGTAAAATAAACCCTAATATAGCTACAATATAAATTATAATTATATTATAGCTATTTTAGGATTTATATTTATTTTACAGGTAACTTTGTATTTATTTTAACCAGATACAATAGCTATTAAATAGTTAAGAACTATTTAATAGCTAAAATAGTTAAAATAATTACAAAATTACCTTTAAAATAAATCCTAACCTAAGTTACAATTAAACCTACACTATCAATAAATAAATTAAATAAAATACCTACAATTACCTACAATTAAACCTAACACTACGCTATCAATACATTAATTAAATACAATACCTACATATAAGTACAATTAAATAAACTAACTAAAGTACAAAAAATAAAAAAGAACTAAGTTACAAAAAATAAAAAAAATATTTACAAACAGAAAAATATTACAACAATTTTAAACTAATTACACCTACTCTAAGCCCCCTAATGAAATTACAAAGCCCCCCAAAATAAAAAAATGCCCTACCCTATTCTAAATTAAAAAAGTTCAAAGCTCTTTTACCTTACCAGCCCTGAACAGGGTGCTTTGCGGGGCATGCCCCAAGAAATTCAGCTCTTTTGCCTGTAAAAAAACACATACAATACCCCCCCCCCTAACATTACAACCCACCACCCACATACCCCTAATCTAACCCAAACCCCCCTTAAATAAACCTAACACTAAGCCCCTGAATATCTTCCTACCTTATCTTCACCTCACTGGGTATCACCGATCGGAGCCTCTTCTGGACCTCTTCAGCCGCAGGATTATGGATCGCCAGCCCCCGCTTGGGTTGGATGAAGATTTTGGAGCCAGGACCGATCTGTGATACCCGGTGATGTGAAGATAAGGTAGGAAGATCTTCAGGGGCTTAGTGTTAGGTCTATTTAAGGGGGGTTTGGGTTAGATTAGGGGTATGTGGGTGGTGGGTTGTAATGTTGGGGGGGTATTGTATGTGTTTTTTTACAGGCAAAAGAGCTGAATTTCTTGGGGCATGCCCCGCAAAGGGCCCTGTTCAGGGCTGGTAAGGTAAAAGAGCTTTGAACTTTTTTAATTTAGAATCGGGTAGGGAATTTTTTTTTATTTTGGGGGGCTTTGTAATTTCATTAGGGGGCTTAGAGTAGGTGTAATTAGTTTAAAATTGTTGTAATATTTTTCTAATGTTTGTAAATATTTTTTTATTTTTTGTAACTTAGTTCTTTTTTATTTTTTGTACTTTAGTTAGTTTATTTAATTGTAGTTATTTGTAGGTATTGTATTTAATTAATGTATTGATAGTGTAGTGTTAGGTTTAATTGTAGGTATTTTATTTAATTTATTTATTGATAGTGTAGTGTTAGGTTTAATTGTAACTTAGGTTAGGATTTATTTTACAGGTAATTTTGTAATTATTTTAACTATTTTAGCTATTAAATAGTTCTTAACTATTTAATAGCTATTGTACCTGGTTAAAATAAATACAAAGTTACCTGTAAAATAAATATAAATCCTAAAATAGCTATAATATAATTATAATTTATATTGTAGCTATATTAGGGTTTATTTTACAGGTAAGTATTTAGCTTTAAATAGGAATAATTTATTTAATAAGAGTTAATTTATTTCGTTAGATTTAAATTATATTTAACTTAGGGGGGTGTTAGGGTTAGATTTAGCTTTAGGGGATAATCCATTTATTACAGTAGCGGCAAGATTAGGGGTTAATAATTGAAGTTAGGTGTCGGCGATGTTAGGGAGGGCAGATTTGGGGTTAATACTATTTATTATAGGGTTATTGAGGCGGGAGTGAGGCGGATTAGGGGTTAATAACTTTATTATAGTAGTGGTGCGGTCCGGTCAGCAGATTAGGGGTTAATAAGTGTAGGCAGGTGGAGGCGACGTTGAGGGGGGCAGATTAGGGGTTAATAAATATAATATAGGGGTCGGCGGTGTTAGGGGCAGCAGATTAGGGGTACATAAGTATAATGTAGGTGGCGGTCGGCAGATTAGGGGTTACAAAAGTTTAATAGAGTGGCGGCGATGTGGGGGGACCTCGGTTTAGGGGTACATAGGTAGTTTATGGGTGTTAGTGTACTTTAGAGCACAGTAGTTAAGAGCTTTATAAACCGGCGTTAGCCCAGAAAGCTCTTAACTACTGACTTTTTTCTGCGGCTGGAGTTTTGTCGTTAGATTTCTAACGCTCACTTCAGCCAAGACTCTAAATACCGGCGTTAGAAAGATCCCATTGAAAAGATAGGATACGCAATTGACGTAAGGGGATCTGCGGTATGGAAAAGTTGCGGCTGAAAAGTGAGCGTTAGACCCTTTAATGACTGACTCCAAATACCAGAGGGCGGTAAAACCCAGCGTTAGGAGCCTCTAACGCTGGTTTTGACGGCTACCACCCAACTCTAAATCTAGGCCCTGGTGTGCAAAACCAGGTGTTAGCAAGCACTTAGCATACATTACTAATTAGCATTGCATGTAGCCTAGCAACCAAACATTAGGAATTCGATATGCACCTAAGCAGTAGAATCTATACAACAATTAACAACATATACCAATATGTGTGTGTTTTAAAAAGACCATATGATATCCGCTAACCTGACTTATAAAACATCTGTTTACCAAATTATGTGTAGCAGTGATTTACCCAGTGTCTGTGCGAGTGTCACTAATGGATGCTGTGAAAATGTGTGACTTAGCAACTAATCGCATATCAGACACATAGTATCCAATGTGTTAACTAATTCTACTGTTACCCAAAAAATACATATAAACATGAAAACATGTGAAGAAATGTTAAAAAACTCTAAACCTCTAGTCAGCATGTTAAGAAACCTATATATTAATGCAGGCTAGTATAACTATTCCAAGGGCTCAAAAGGCTACCTCTAATGGAAAGCATATAAGCATAATTGACCATAGTGGATTATAGTGAGGGCATATACATAGCGCCTATTAACTAATATATCCTAGGTCAAAATTAGACTGGGCGCAACGCAGCAGTGTATATATGGGATTTTGTATACAGAATTATACACTATGCTACATATATCTGAGTTGCCTAAACTGAGCTTGAATTACACATATACAATTAGCTAATACAAGGATATAATTTGTGCTAGGCATGGAAAGATTGGCACTGGAAAATTACAGAAAGCTGTGCCATTCAATTTTAGTATTAAGGCCCTTCGGGATTAGTGTGTCCAGTTCAAAAGTCCATCTAGCCTCTCTCTGCATAAGTATCTTATTCCGGTCCCCTCCTCTTGTTAACGGAAGGACATGATCAATGAGTGTATATCTCAACTCTGATACATTGTGATTGTTCTGTAGGAAGTGGCGTGCCACAGGTTGTTCTGACTCTTTGTTCTTGATAGCTGCACGGATGGCGTTTCTATGGTTAGCCATCCTAGTCCTCAAATCATCACTTGTTTTTCCTACATAGAACAAACTACAAGGACAGTGTAGTAAATATACCACAAATTTGGTGGTGCATGTCAACCTGTGTTTATGGAAGTATTTTTTCCTGTTCCTCGGATGATGAAAGAAGGATCCCGTCAGCATTCCATTACATGTGGTACAACCGCTACATTTGTAGCAACCGGATTTTGTATTATTCAACCATGTCTTTGTCTTGTAGCAATGTGTCGGGTCCATTTTTTTGAAGAATGTTTTATAGAGATCTTCCTCTTCTGAATCCTATCCTTGGTGTGTCCATCTTATTGAAGGGTAGTGCATCATCACTGCAGAGTACCTCCCAATTATCCTTTAGAATTCTACCAGACTCATTTTTATCTGCTGAGTATGTCATAGCCAGTGTCATTTTGTCCTCACTCATTACATTCATCTTTTTGGTTCTAACATCCTTGTCATTCAATGCAGATATATGTTAATTTAGAAGGCGGTTATGGTACCCCCTCTGTAGGAAACGTTGTCTCATCTCCTCCACTTGTATTTCTGCTTGCTTTTCATCTGTGTTATTTCTTACTACTCTGATGAATTGAGATTTTAGAAGGACTTTCTTCAAGGCAGGCGGTGGCAGCTCGATGCCTCCAATAAATAATTTTTATCTGTCGGTTTTCGGTACAATGTGGTGCTAATCCTATTGTCCTTTTTGTATAGTTTAAGATCTAGGAATTCAATCTCGTTCCTGTTGGGATTCATCTTGAATTTCAATGATTGATGTTCTGAGTTAAGTTCATTGAACCATGTTATGAGGTCCTCTTCCTGTCCTGTCCATACCAGTAGTAGGTCATCAATATATCTTTTGAAATAGATGATATCTGAACTTTGGAGGCTCATTGTTCCGTTGTTTTCAAATTCTGACATCAATAAGTTAGCATACGACCTCATAACATGGTTCAATGAACTTAACTCAGAACATCAATCATTGAAATTCAAGAGGAAACACAACAGGAACAAGATTGAATTCCTAGACCTTAAACTATACAAAAAGGACAATAGGATTAGCACCACATTGTACCGAAAACCGACAGATAAAAATTCTTTATTGGAGGCATCGAGCACAATACAACTGTGATAGTAGCTCGAATAAATAAACAATATAATAGAATGTATTTCTATTACTAGGCAGCCTTATTTATTATACCACAGAACCCTAGACTGCAAGAGATATGGGCCAAAAATAGTAAAAACTACATATTTCTCACTAAATAACCCATATACAGTATATTTTACTCTCTTAGTAGCTCTTGATAATGAGGTACCCACTTTCAAAGGATACATTTTTGTTGCAAAAAGGATAACATTCTTAAAAGGTTACCTTAGAGCAGTTTTTTCCTTGCTCCTGTTATCTCTCTGGTAACAACATAAGAAAAGTGCGGAAAAACTGCCCGTCTCCTAGTAATGCACTGCATGTCCAAGTAAGGAAATACAGTAATTTTTAAATAGCAATTCCTAAAATGTGCCCAATGAGTGAGCAAAATGCTACTGCTGTAAGAGCGTTTTGCAGTCTCTTAAAAGGCCATACAGCTAAAAATCGAAATCTTTAATTTTCTCCCGAAAACTAGCTACTAAGGTACTAAAAGGGCTATAGAGAGTCCTATAGATTCCTGTAGAGAGGAATGTGGCCAAAAAAACAGCTTTAACTTTAAGTGCAGTCTACAGGTAGGTAGACTGTGTCCACAAGGGTATGCTATACTATGTGCAAGTATCTACAAATAGCTGGTAATCACCTATAAGAAGCACCCCTCCACTGTTCTTACCAGGCAATAAATGCAGATGAATTCAGTAGAAGGTCCATCCAGTGCTGTAAAGGCAGCAGCAGAGGATTTGACAGGACATTACCTTAAAGGGACAGTCTACACTAAAATAGTTATTGTTTAAAAAGATAGATAATGCCATTACTACCCATTCCCCACCTTTGCACAGCCTACATTGTTATATTAATACACTTTATAACATTCAAACCTCTAAATGTCTGCCTGTTTCTAAGCCACTATAGACAGCCTCTTATCACATGCCTTTTATTTGCTTTTCACTACAGATACTGCTAGTTCATGTGGGCCGTATAGATAACATTGTGTTCACGCCTGAGGAGTTATTAAGATTTAGCACAACACAGTACTATATGCAAGTCAATATCTCCATCCTCACTCTTGAGAGGCAGAGAACAAAACTGAGAAGGGATGGGAAGTGGGAGAGATTAAAATATCTTGTTGGGGTTCTCTACTTCCTCCTAGTTGCAGGAATTGAATCCCACATGTCATGGCGATTTGGACACTCATCATCAAATAAATTAAACTATTAATCCAAGCTCACATTATTAGTGACATCATTCAATTTTCAGAAATTTGCAAACTGTGATAACTGTGATCCTATTTTTTTTCTTTTTTGGAGCTTTGGATGCTTTGGCCGACATGTACAAGCTTATCAACCTGAGAGGTTGTCCGCACACCTTCGCTGCACACGGGCAGCAGATTCTCTTTGCCCGCTTCCCATATGTATCATTACAATTTGACAAGTATGTAATGCAGCCCCCTTCTCTCGTATGAGCAGCTCCTGTCAATTACTCAGAGTGAAAGTGTACGTGGTGATTTCTCTCTGCCAACTAGGAAGTCTGTGGATAGCAGGCTTGCATGAGTGATCCTGCCCTGCAAGGGCTCCGAAGCAACCTTTTGTGTATATAATTGTGTATAAAATTGTAAGAATTTTTAGAAACAGGGATCTCAACTCCATATGCAGGTTTTAGTTCTCCAAAAATAAACCAGACCTCCAAGTTTATAATAAGTATCTAAGTACAAAAAAGGTGCATGCACAATAAGCAATATTTTGAATTGCACATACTTTAGCCAAAATGCTGCTATTAAAGAGAGACATTTACTGTGCACACAAACTCTGGACTTGTTTTGTGCCTATTTGTTTAATGCTCACTCTACGAGTGCCAACACAAGGGCCACAAATGTGCTATATTTCTTTAAGTAAAATATATGTTTTAAGAAATAATTCTCTGTACTATTTTTCCAAAGCTTGCTGCAGCCTTTAACAAGTATAGTATAGTTACTGAAAAAGGAACTTGAGAACTAGTATGGATTTTTTACTGCCTATTACTATTATAAATGACTTTCCTGGTACACCTTTTATCTTGCACGAAGATACCAAGGTTCATCACCTTGAATCAAACAGCACGTTCTTCAAGAGCTAAGAACTAGTTTTAAGTACATTTTCATGGTAACAATTGGTGCTTTTGAGAATACATTGTTTTCATTGTCTTTCTCAACATAACTGCTTGAGAGTTAGTCTTAGTTAACTTCAATTGTATTTTTTAAGTTATTTTATTAAGTAAATTCTTTGTATTGTTATTTTATTTTACGTTTACTGTGCAAGTAAAATTAATATGTTGTTATACCGATAAAAAGAAGTGAATGAAAATGTATAAAATGCCTATTATATTTTTTCAGGTACTTTTGGCAAGTAGTTTTGTACCTGTGTATGCTGGAATCAAAGCTGTGGAATATAAAGGAGAGGTAATTGATCAATAATATGGTGCTACGTTTTTGTCAGGCTTTTCTTTCTTTTTTTTTTTCTTATGCATTTCTTTGCTAAACTACTATGAAATTTCTGTTTTTCTTGAAGGAACTTGAAAGTCAAAATTCAACTTTCATAATTTAGATAGATCATGCAATTTAGAAACATTTTTATTTTTTCATTTTACTTTTACTATCAAAATGCAGTTTCTGTCTTGACATTCTGTCTTAAAGACAATACCTAAATGGGTTTAGGAGCATCCAAGTGTCCTGGGCACTATTGTGACAGCTGTGTGTGATAACATTGTCCAGCACTAGAGGGCAATATAATGCTCAAGATACATGCAAACTGCTGAGTCTACCAAGGTATGCTGTTTAACAAAGAAGAACAAAACAAAAAGGCCCCATATACTAAGGACTGTGTGGGAAATGTTCTCAACTTGAAAACCTTTCCGCACAGCTTTGCGTCAAACAGGCATATATTCGCTGCCCGTATGTACCATTACACATTCACTTGTAACTTATCGTGTAAGAGAAGGGCCTGTCAATAACCCCAAGAAATTGTGTTCGAAGTAATTTCAATATCCCACCTCTAAGGTGTCAGAGAGTGTAAGAAGGGGCTCAAAAGCAGCTTACTCTCCTTTATACATTGAGCCCAAAAATTGATTGTAAATGTAATGTTAATTTAAACTTTTTTTTAAAGTATCTTCACTCTCCAAACCATGGAAGTTTAATTCTGACTTTCTTGAACCTTTAAGCAGTGATAAGAAAAATCTGCATGTGCTCAGATCTCTTAAATATTGTGGGAATATATAACACATTTCAGTTATACATTCTCTGTTGTTCTTATTTCATGATTCAGAAATTGCAATGGTTGCTTTAACATTGATAGATAAGTTCTTCTATCCTTTTTGCTTATGAACTCAAAAAGGCCACCCATTGTTTGTAATCATAATTCACCCTACCAAGTCAATAGTACTGTCATGGTAAAATCAGCTTGAGGCAACAAAAGAAGACATATGTAATGCAGCAACTTGGTTCTCTTAGATTTCTGATTAGGCCTTCTGTGACTCCCATAGACGTGTGTTTTAAGGGACATTGTACCAATATATAATTTTTTTTATTTCTATGAAAGGTCAATATTTAAACATGTTGAATTTTGTAGTTAAATGTAAACTGAAACCAATGCAGTCGTATCAGTTTTGTGTTTTTCATGGCTGAATGTACTAAAACATAAATGGACACAGTTCTCAACTTGGGAACCTGTCCGCCCGTTTTGATGGTGAGTGGGTAGAAGTCACTATGGACTAGATTACAAGTGGAGTTCTAATTTATTGCATGCCCACAAACTGGTACATTTGCCCGTTTGCGGGCGCGCAATAAATAATTGCAATAGCAATTAGTGCTTATAAAATTAACCAGAGATCAGATTTCTGGTTAATTTTATAAATGTCCACAAAATGCTCCCAAAATCACGTATGATATATTTTATTAAAAAATAAGGATAGTAGTTTTTTGATAAAATAACTGCAAAAAGCTGTTTTTGGGGTCTAAAGAGTGCGGGTGTGGGGTGTTAGAAACAAATGGCACTGAAAAGTGCCTTTACATTGCAGTCTATGGGAACTGTGTGTTCCCAGTAAATATATATGTATATGATTATATTATGTATATGTGTTAATATGTGTATATACACATATTAACACATACATTATATATGTATATAAGAATATACATATAAATTTACTCTTTCCTGCCATCACTGTGCTACTTACCTCTTGTGATGCACGAGTTCTCATGCCGTGTCTGATGGCATGAGAATGATGCTCCCATTGGAGCCTATGGAAGCACGCAATTGTGATCTCAATGTTAATAGTATGTGCTGTTATTACTCAGTGAAGTGCCAATATCACTTTCTCGAAAGCGATATTTAGTGCTCCACTTTGTAATCTGGACCTATATGTCAGCTGCCCATAGTTACCATTACACAAGTATTTGCTTGTGCAGCTCCATCCCTTGCTCTCACGTGAGAGCAGGGCCGTTCAATCACCCTAAATTAGTTCATAATGGTTTATCTCAACCTTTTCAAAGGTTGTGAAGAGTAAAAAGCTCCACCTCAATTGCTCCAAAGAAGCCTCCTCTGCTTAGTACATGGAGCACTAATTCTCATTGGCTGACCGGTACCTCCTGCTATTGTTCACTGGCTAATAGGTACTTACTATTATTGCTCAGTAACTGAATGCTAGCACATGCTAATGTTCATATTTAATTGCTGCTCTTTCATATCAATAATTATTACATAGTAGATGAGGTTGAAAGAAGACAGAAGTCAATCAAGTTCAACCTATACAGATCCTACTTGATTTGCAATAAAACACTCCTGCACTGACCTAATGACCTTACACAACTTTGTATCATCAGCAAAAATAGAGTTGTTGCTATTTAATCCTTGCTCCAAGTCATTAATAAAAATATTAAAAAACAACAGGGCCCAGTACTGATCCCTGAAGGACTCCACTAATTACCTTTTTCCAATCTGAGTATTATCCATTTACTACTGCTTGCTGCTCCCTGTCTTTCATTCAGTTATTTATCCATGTGCTAACATTTTTAGGAATTCCCAGTCCCTTCATTTTGTACAATAATTTCTTATGTTGCACTGTAGCAAAAGACTTCGCAAAATCCAAGCATATCACCTCAACTGATTCCCCTTTACCTATATTTTTACTTACTTCCTCATAGAATTTAATTAGATTAATTTGACATGGTCTATTTATCATAAAATCTCTGAAAAAAGGTTATGGTCTATGGCAATGCAGAATACAAAGTATATAACTTGTCAGATGTTAATGGCTCCATTCACAGTGAAAGGACAGTTCTCAATGTTATATATAAACGTGTAGTATAATCTGCTTACCAAATGGTATAAACACAATACAATGCACTTACTACATATGGCAGTCCTTGCAACCTCAGCTGTACTATTTCAATCTTTCCTCACCCGTTCTCCAGATCTGCTCCTCTCCATATCGAACTCTGTATCCTCTTTCAGGTGGGTTGACAGCTCAGTTACAAGCTGTATGAACTTGTGGTCACATGTGCGGTACTTCACCATGTTGCTGTGGTGAATTTGTCTATGAATCAAGTTCCTCTGGCCTATCCCCTGCAGGTTACTTTGCTCCATATGGGCTCAATCAAGGCAAAATAGTACAAAGTGAATAGTTACATGAAGAGCACTGAATTCCAGAGTTTAAAACTTAAACTTTTATTTGATATGTATGTAAACTCTTGAAAATCCTGTTACAAGTATTCAACATGATCACTTCTTTAGTTCATCTAATATGTAATAGTGCACTATCCAAATTCTAAAAGCCATTTTGTAGTCACAGATGCTGTATTTCCTCTACCAACAACCAATTATTCACCTTCACCTTCAACTATCCTTTACCTGCTGCTAACTGCTGCTAGTTATGGGAAATAGTTCCCAAAGTTTATGGGACCATTTCCACTCTAGCTAAGCACACTACTATTCCTATAGAAGACAGTGCTTCTTTTAAAGACCCTTTAGATAGAAAACTTGAATAATATTTAAGAAGTGCATATCTACATACTGGCTATATTCTCAAACCAGCTATATCTATCGCTGGCGTAGCTGCTGCTTCTACTTTCTGGTTATGCTGTCTAGCTCAGCAGTTGTCTTCTGACCCTGAATGTTCTAATCTCTTGAATTTACTTAAATATGCAAATAATTGTATTTGTGATGCAATATTTGATATCATGAAAATTAACATAAAAACATGACTTAAGCTATTCTTACCAGAAGAGCTTTATGGCTTAAATCATGGAATACTGATATGGTATCTAAAACTAGATTACTATCTCTTTCTTTCCAAGGAAAGAAATTATTTGGTCCCAACTGGATTTTTTCTTCCCAAGGACAAAAAGTCTAAAGGGAAATTTAAAGCCCCCAATCATTTTCATTCCTTTCATCAGAACAGAGTACAGAAAACTGATTCCTCATCCAAACCCTCTGTCTCAGTCTGGAGACATTCTTAAAATTGGAATACATCCAAGCAGAATAAGCAGTGGTGACTCTAGAAACAATATATAGGGGGCACATAAGATACCACATAAGATAGCACAAAATCATACCACTGAAAATAACACATACACACACACACAAACACATACATACACACATACTCTAGGAAATATAACTGTGATATATTTTCATTTTGCTCTGTTTTCCCCCTATAAAGAATAACTCATGCAATAGCATTGGGGCTATTAGGCAAAAAACAAATATTATGGCTCCCTCACTTCCTATCCTGGAATCACTTCAGTTCTACACAGTGGTGGCTGGTGACATTTTGAGTCAATGGGGCACCTAGGTTCCTCTCAAATTTAACCCTGGTGTGAAACTCACCCAGTGTTTCCAACATGCAACAAACATGTTTAATATACTTACCTTTGTACATGGTCACACACACATGCACAAATATACACAATAACATAGACAAACACAAACTCTCACACACATGTTTATGCGCACACTCACACACATGCTTATGCACACACACAGACACTCTCACACACATGATTATGCTCACACACACACACTCTCACACACATGCTTATGCACATGTACACTCTCACACAGGTTTGTGCTCACACATGCACACATACACATTCTTATGCAGACACATGCACTCTTTCACACACATGCACACTCACACATGCATGGGATGTAGTACACCAGCTTTCATTACATTCCTAGCATCAGTTTAAAACAAACTGGGTACCTACCAGTGGACTTAATGAATAGAGGACACTGGTGCAAATATATATATATATATATATATATATATATATATATATATATATATATATATATATATATATATATATATATATATATATATATATATATTGTGGTTAATGTGCCTCTGTCCAGCCTGCTTAGTTTAACATATTTAATCTTTTAAGTAAAGTTAGTGGTTAAAAATATGTTCCAGCCCCATTGGAAGCAAGCAGACTAAGCAATGCCTGCTATCATAGTAAAATAGTTACCAATGTCATTTAAATTAGGTTGTGATAAACCAGTATTGATGTGATAATTGATAGCAATCATATTAATTAACCATGTCTGCCACAAGATGTTAAGCTAACCATTTTAGGAAATAAATTGATAAATACCTCAGTTATCACCATCTAACCTTTTGATATGAGTCAGTAGCTAATTTCTTCTGACAGCAAACTACTTAACACAGGGAGATTAAAAACAACACACTCCCCTTGCCCTGTCCTGGCAATTAGTTTTATTCCTGCACTCACGAATGTTAGGGCTCATTTGCAAAAGACCTGTGAGAGGCCATCAGATCTCAATGCACAGGAATTGCTCTCAGGGGCTATTTATCATTTAGCAGGCTATGCTTCACACACTGCCCGTGAGTCACACTGGCAGTGATCGACAGCTTTTCACTAAGGAAGTAGTAGATATAAAGTTGGTATGGTAACAAATTTGGGGATTTTCTTTTTTTAACGTTTACACTTTATCTGTACACTTACACAGTGAATGATTCACCATGTATCATCCTCTTACCCCAGAATCAGCTCCTCTTCTCTTCTCTTCTATCTTTGGACGTCACAGACCGGTCTTTCTGTGCCACTGCACTGCCACAGTCCACAGAGACAGCCAGTGCCTGCTCCTTTCCCCGCGCTTCTGCACACAGCACATGCTGGCTGGCTCCTTCCTCTCCAGAGTCACCGGTCATGTTCCTTCATGCTGTGAAGGAACATGACCACTGGAAATGGTCTGGAGGAGGAGGAGCAAATAACGCCAGCATGCATGCCATTGCATGGGGTATATTTGAGTGCCACTGCCCGCCCGTGGTGCTGCGTGGAGAGCTGGCATGATGAGGCACGTGGTGGTGTAGTGTGGATTACTGGGTTTGTTCCAAAGTGAACACAGACAGGGGTCGGGAGGCACGCTTCCGTTGCACAAATACCTTAGCCTCGACTCTGTCATTCTCATCATGATCTCATCTGATTGAAAATAATAAAATATCACCGGCCCAGAGTAAAAAAGATACACAAAACAAAAATACTCACACTCCTCCAGTATTATGCAAGTGCCAGGGCTTGCAGGGGCGGAAGCCATATTCTGGGGGGGGGGGCAAATGCCCCCCCCTGTAGCGACACCACTGAGAATAAGAAACCTAATACAACCTCTAAGACCTCATGAAGGTATGACCCCCAACCCAGTTCTATTGGTAGGAGGCAGATTAAACATTTTTCAAAAATCTTGGTTAGAATCAGTCTAATATCACTGGATTTAGAACGTTGTTTCTCAGGGATATCGAATTGGATTCAGAATTTGACCTCCTACGGGGAGGTTTTTTTCTCATCCATATTCAAAAACATCCTGTAAAAGCTCAGGCCTTTATAAAATCTGTTTTGGATCTGGAAAATATGGGAATTATTTCCCAGTTCCTTTTCTGGAACAAGGGATGGGATTTTTTTTTTTTTTTTCTTTCAATACTTTATTTATTTTTAGAGAAACTTGAAGTACAACAGTAAATCATTTGGGTACATAGAGCAGTGTTTCACTTTTAGCAAGTAGAGGTTATTATACACTCTACCTTCACTGTTGCAGAATAGTCAGACACAACACTCCAACACTTATCTGGCATAATTCTAGTATAGAGCATTTTCATTGGTATTTTGATTTTTTATTTCAATTTTTCACATTTTCATTTTTTCCTATTGTCGGTTGTTTTCCATAATATCCTCCTCCACTTTTTCTAATAACTTCTATAAAATATTGTATATTCTCCGATTTCGTTCTTAGAATACACTACTACAATTTTTATACTTGCATATTTTTGAGGCTCACTGGAAGCAGATTAAATCTATATGGGATGATTTAGAATTATTTATAATGTACCTAGGTATCATATGTGACATCTTATAATTATATAAGAATATAGGGCATAACAGATCTTGTGAAATATGGGAACACTAACGGCTAGATTTAGAGTTCTGCGGCCAAAGGGGTGCGTTAGCTACGCGTGCTTTTTTCCCCCCGCACCTTTTAAATACCGCTGGTATTTAGAGTTCACAGAATGGCTGCGTTAGGCTCCAAAAAAGGAGCGTAGAGCATATTTACCGCCACTGCAACTCTAAATACCATTGTTGCTTACGGATGCGGCCAGCTTCAAAAACGTGCTCGTGCACGATTCCCCCATAGAAAACAATGGGGCAGTTTGAGCTGAAAAAAAAACCTAACACCTGCAAAAAAGCAGCGTTCAGCTCCTAATGCAGCTACATTGTTTTCTATGGGGAAACACTTCCTACGTCTGCACCTAACACTCTAACATGTACCCCAAGTCTAAACACCCCTAACCTTACACTTATTAACCCCTAATATGCCGCCCCCGCTATTGCTGACCCCTGCATATTATTTTTAACCCCTAATCTGCCGCTCCGTATACCGCCGCAACATACATTATAGTTATGTACCCCTAATCTGCTGCCCCTAACACCGCCGACCCCTATATTATATTTATTAACCCCTAATCTGCCCCTCACAACGTCGCCGCCAGCTACCTACAATAATTAACCCCTAATTTGCCGATCGGATCTCGCCGCTAGTCTAATAAATGGATTAACCCCTAAAGCTAAGTCTAACACTAACACCCCCCTAAGTTAAATATAATTTAAATCTAACTAAATAAATTAACTCTTATTAAATAAATTATTCCTATTTAAAGCTAAATACTTACCTGTAAAATAAATCCTAATATAGCTACAATATAAATAATAATTATATTGTAGCTATTTTAGGATTAATATTTATTTTACAGGCAACTTTGTAATTATTTTAAACAGGTACAATAGCTATTAAATAGTTAATAACTATTTAATAACTAAAATAGTTAAAATAATTACAAAATTACCTGTAAAATAAATCCTAACCTAAGTTACAATCAAACCTAACACTACACTATCAATAAATTAATTAAATAAACTACCTACAATTACCTACAATTAAACCTAACACTAAACTATCAATAAATTAATTAAATACAATACCTACAAATAACTACAATGAAATAAACTAACTAAAGTACAAAAAATAAAAAAGAACTAAGTTACAAAAAATAAAAAAATATTTACAAACATTAGAAAAATATTACAACAATTTTAAACTAATTACACCTACTCTAAGCCCCCTAATAAAATAACAAAGCCCCCCAAAATAAAAAAATGCCCTACCCTATTCTAAAATTAAAATAGAAAAGCTCTTTTACCCAAACTTACCGATGTATGCAGTTTAAATACGGAATGCTTCCTTGACCTATAAGTGAGCATATTGATCGCACGCTGTCTGTAATATGACAGAGTACTGCCTTTCTTATTTAAAGTTGCTATTACATAAGGAACCTCATATAGTATAATAGATAGACAATTATCAACACTGTCACCGTTATATCTAGCTCATTACTTAACTTTTATCATGCTTCATATACACTTGCAGCTCAAAATATTAGTGATTGGTCAAGAGCTAGATCTCATCACGCCCCTTAGTACACATTTTTTACGGACAGGAAAATCAATACTACTCATCAGGATCTGTTGCAATAATCGATAGACTCTTATCAAACAGCATGTAGGCATATTGATATTACGATATGTCATGATAATATATTATCAGATCTCATGCTGCAATATGTCAATTCATAACTATCAGATCATACGCTATATTTATCAATGTCCCCAATGTTGAACAATTTAACACTCTGCTCAGAATATTTAGATCCTAGTTCTCTCAAGATCGAACAGTGATTTATGTGGATCACCTTTATCCTTCGATACAAAGCAGCACATAACATCTAAGACTCTGTATACATTACACAGTGATCATCCAATCGTTATCACCCAAAACACACACCCCCAGCTTATTATGCAGTGACTGGCTAAGAGGTTGAATCAGACACGCCTATCAACCGACACTCCCACATTACGCAGCAGAGCTCTGAACGCCAGAGCTTTTCCTTATAATGGACAGACTCATTAGCAAATCGGATCGACGATAACTGTGAGAGACAACAAATCAGGACCATGAGGTGGGACAAACAATCTCACAAATAACGCCGAGTAGCAGCGGCCCGCACCCCCTCTGAGGAAGCGTTCTGTGAAACGCGCGTCAGGGGTCCAGCAGGAGTAGCTTCGTCTCTCCTGTCTGTCGCTTTTAACTGCTTACCCATGTTCTTATAATAATTCTAATCTTTAAAAATCTTTGTTAATACCTGGTGCCCACCATTTATAACCAAGAATTAATACTTAAAAATAATTTAGCCCTCGGATTGTAAGGGCTTAGCTTACTCTAGATTATTTCTCTTGTGGGCATTAGGCAAAAGTATATACAATGGTACTCATTTGATTAATCCTATCCTAGGTGACTGGGTTTAAGTGTTTTTAACCTTTTTTGGCTACTACCGTGTGAATGGTTATTCCTAGTTGTAAAAATAAAGATTTAAAGTATGAATGATATGGAACATTTTAATACATAGAGTAATCCTATATCCACATTATTTGGAGTTTATATGTAATATTACTTTTGTGGAATTATTTTCTATCAATCCTAAATGTATCTCTTTATACAATTAGTATTTCTAGTTGTTAAGTTCTGCTCACCTAGAATCCACGAACAGATACGTATCACAAACACTAACATATAGCAATGGTATAATAAATACTTGTTGTGATTTATATACAGGTATAGTATCTGTCATTTTCTAACTCCTTCTAATCCCCCCACATACTCTAAAGTGTTGTACACGAGTTAACAAGCATACAGGGAGTGCAGAATTATTAGGCAAGTTGTATTTTTGAGGATTCATTTTATTATTGAACAACAACCATGTTCTCAATGAACCCAAAATACTCATTAATATCAAAGCTGAATATTTTTGGAAGTAGTTTTTAGTTTGTTTTTAGTTTTAGCTATTTTAGGGGGATATCTGTGTGTGCAGGTGACTATTACTGTGCATAATTATTAGGCAACTTAACAAAAAACAAATATATACCCATTTCAATTATTTATTTTTACCAGTGAAACCAATATAACATCTCAACATTCACAAATATACATTTCTGACATTCAAAAACAAATCAGTGACCAATATAGCCACCTTTCTTTGCAAGGACACTCAAAAGCCTGCCATCCATGGATTCTGTCAGTGTTTTGATCTGTTCACCATCAACATTGCGTGCAGCAGCAACCACAGCCTCCCAGACACTGTTCAGAGAGGTGCACTGTTTTCCCTCCTTGTAAATCTCACATTTGATGATGGACCACAGGTTCTCAATGGGGTTCAGATCAGGTGAACAAGGAGGCCATGTCATTAGATTTTCTTCTTTTATACCCTTTCTTACCAGCCACGCTGTGGAGTACTTGGACGCGTGTGATGGAGCATTGTCCTGCATGAAAATCATGCTTTTCTTGAAGGATGCAGACTTCTTCCTGTACCACTGCTTGAAGAAGGTGTCTTCCAGAAACTGGCAGTAGGACTGGGAGTTGAGCTTGACTCCATCCTCAACCCGAAAAGGCCCCACAAGCTCATCTTTGATGATACCAGCCCAAACCAGTACTCCACCTCCACCTTGCTGGCATCTGAGTCGGACTGGAGCTCTCTGCCCTTTACCAATCCAGCCACGGGCCCATCCATCTGGCCCATCAAGACTCACTCATTTCATCAGTCCATAAAACCTTAGAAAAATCAGTCTTGAGATATTTCTTGGCCCAGTCTTGACGTTTCAGCTTGTGTTTCTTGTTTAGTGGTGGTCGTCTTTCAGCCTTTCTTACCTTGGCCATGTCTCTGAGTATTGCACACCTTGTGCTTTTGGGCACTCCAGTGATGTTGCAGCTCTGAAATATGGCCAAACTGGTGGCAAGTGGCATCTTGGCAGCTGCACGCTTGACTTTTCTCAGTTCATGGGCAGTTATTTTGCGCCTTGGTTTTTCCACACGCTTCTTGCGACCCTGTTGACTATTTTGAATGAAACGCTTGATTGTTTGATGATCACGCTTCAGAAGCTTTGCAATTTTAAGAGTGCTGCCTCCCTCTGCAAGATATCTCACTATTTTTGACTTTTCTGAGACTGTCAAGTCCTTCTTTTGACCCATTTTGCCAAAGGAAAGGAAGTTGCCTAATAATTATGTACAACTGATATAGGGTGTTGATGTCATTAGACCACACCCCTTCTCATTACAGAGATGCACATCACCTAATATGCTTAATTGGTAGTAGGCTTTCGAGCCTATACAGCTTGGAGTAAGACAAGATGCATAAAGAGGATGATGTGGTCAAAATACTAATTTGCCTAATAATTCTGCACTCCCTGTACTGTTAACGAGTTAACAAACTGTTCACAATCCAACAGTTCAATTTATGTGTAACACAACAGGTACTTGTCAAAGGCTACCATTTTAAGATTGCATTAAGAGTATCTTTTCCTTCCACAATAATTTTTTGCAGTGATCTCCAAGTTCTATATTATTTTATTTTATAAAACTACTCTATTCCTTACCAAACGATCCTAACTTAACATAACTTTCAATTTATTTAACCTGTCTCTCCTAATTGACAATACTTCTCACGTAAAACACCATTTTCCTCTCAATTGCTCCTCCATTATATAGGGAGCATTTTTGAATGGTGTTACCACTTGTTTTTGTATGTTAATAGGTAAATTGAGAATAAACATTTCCCATTTTTTGAAAAATTGTTTGATACGCAGTGACACTTCACCTTTAACATCTGTATGCTGTATAAATAATTGTTTCATTAGTGACAATTTCAGCGTTTTTAAAGTAGGTGCCTTATTACTCAACCACAGTTTTAATATGAGTTTCCGTGCCATCAAGAGAACATTATTAATCATCTTGCTGTTGTCTGCGCCCTGCTCCCTTCCTGTCAGCAACAAAGCCATTTCCCAATTAATCAGAACATTTTGTTTTGTAGTTATACCTATCCAATATTCTACTTGCTTCCAGAACCTTGCCAGCTTAGGACAACGCCAAACCAAGTGTGTGTACATAGGATCCGGGTGCAAACATTTCCTACATACATTGACCTCTGAATTGCTTTGGGGTAATATACACTCTTTGTAATAATTTGTATTGTGTTTCTCTGAGATCTGCCGAGATAGTGGCTGATCTAGTGTTTTCAAAACTCCGGACTATATTGTCTCTCATCAATACTAATTGATCTCCCTCCCTCCATTGTTGTGCTACCTTGTCTAAAGATTTACTCGAGTTAGCTTCTACTAAGAGATTATACTGCAATGATATAGAATACAGGGTATCCCAATGAGACATGTCTCAAATGGTTGTGTTTGATTGAATGAGTGCACTAATGTAATTTCTGACTTGTAGATATGCAAAATATTGTTTTTGTTGATTTTTTTTTTAACTTGGTCAAAGGTCATAATGCATCATGCATCATGGCTAGGCCCTGTGTCTCCCACTGTTTATATGGGCCTCCTGTCAGTCCAGGTATAAAGTCCAAATTTCCTCTAATTGGCATAGATTGGTGCCCAGTTCTTTGTCTCTCCACTCTTTCGACACTTTCTACCATGCTATAATGGGTCCTATAAAAATAACATTATTTTGTATATGTTCTGGGGGTTGCGTTATATTAAGGAATGGTAGAGATTTTAATGATATAGGTGAAACGATTCCCTCATCAAATTCCAGAAGTGTAAAGTTACCCTGTCCCGTCATCCAATCTAATACCGTCTTTGTAAGTGCTGCCCAATTTTACCATTTGATTTTGGGTAATCTAAGCCCGCCATGGTGTGCTGGGTTGAACAATTTATATAATCTTATTCTTCTCTTCTTATTTTTCCATAAAAAACCTGAGTATGCCGCATGCATTCTATTAACATCTTTTTTACTTATTATCAGAGGTAGTGCCTGCAAAATATACAGTAGTTGAGGGAATACCACAATTTTAATGATGCTTACCCTACCCATTAAAGATAATGGAAGATGGGTCCATTTTTTTAGTGTCTCTTCTGTTTTAAGGACTATGGGAGTAATGTTAAAGGCATACCAGAGGGATGGATTTAGTGAGATTTGGATACCCAAGTATCTAAATGAGCGGTGAACAATTTGCAACTTTGAGTCCAAGAAAGGTGCAACAGGAGAAAGGTGTCTGGTAGTTCTCCTCACCTTCCCTCCTTACGCATAGTCCAGTAGTGGTTATTAGTCGCTAGCACTTTCCTAATGTTAGTTGTGAGAGATCTATTTTTAACAAAACCCGTCTGATCCGGGTGTACAACCTTAGGGAGTATAGCTGCTAATCCATTTGCCATTATTTTTGTAAGTAACTTATTATAATCACTGTTTAACATCGAGATTGACCTGTATGAGCTCGGGAGTTCTTGGTCTTTGTCGGTTTGGGTATCAGACAAATGTGAGCATCTGTGAATAAGGTGTTGGGGGTGTTGTCTGTGTTAAGACATTGATTATATAAGTCTTTAAGTACTGGGGCAACCTCTTCCTTTAACAGTTTATAGTACTTAATGGGTAGACCATCTGGTCCTGGTGTCTTTCACCCTGGAGAGTTTTAATAGCTTGTTGAATTTCTTTCAAATCTATAGGGGCATTCATTTGATCTACTTCTCTTTCGAGATGAATGACGACTCTTAATGTTTCCCAGAATTGGGACTGGGCTGATACATTTATGTTTTGTTTCTGATATAAAGATTGGTAATAATTTTTAAGGGCATTTTATATTTTTGCTGTAGTTAATGTCCTTCTACCATTGACACATAGTGCTTGAATATACGTTCTAGGTGTATATGTGCATGTTACATTTGCCAGTAGTTTGCCAGGTTTATTTCCTAGTCTATAGACTATTCCTTGTTTATGTGTATGATATGTTTCTTCTAGTGTTTGAAGATAGGAATCCCTTTCTTCTTTCTCTTGTAAGGTGTATCCAGTCCACGGATTCATCCATTACTTGTGGGATATTCTCCTTCCCAACAGGAAGCTGCAAGAGGACACCCACAGCAGAGCTGTCTATATAGCTCCTCCCCTAACTGCCACTCCCAGTCATTCTCTTGCAGCTCTCGACAAGAAATGAAGTATCAAGAGATATGTGGTGAATTAGTGTAGTTTATCTTCAATCAAAAGTTTGTTATTTTTAAACGGTACCGGCGTTGTACTGTTTTTACCTCAGGCAGAAATTAGAAGAAGAGTTCTGCCTGAGGTTTTTGATGATCTTAGCAGGTTGTAACTAAGGTCCACTGCTGTTCTCACACATAACTGAAGAGTATGGGAAAACTTCAGCTGGGGGAATGGCCTGCAGAATTAACTGCTCTGAGGTATGTTCAGTATATTTTTTTCTAGAGAGATGATAAGATCTAGAAAATACTGACAGTGCCTGATATATTTAAGGTAAGCCTGATTACAGTGATTTAACAAACGACTGGGATCATGCTTGCAGTAAAGGGTAATATTCATGTTACTTGCTCTTATTACTTAGTATGTAAAACTTTTGCATGATATATAAAAAACGTTTTTTACTGAGGGTGATAAATCTTTATTTGGGGCCTAGTTTTCCACATGGCTGACTAGATTTCTCCTAGGAGTAGTTATTTATGGCCCTTTCACTTTGAGTGCATGGTGGGAGGGGCCTATTTTCGCACTCTAATTGCTCAGTAGTTTTTACAGTCTGAGACATCCAGCTTCCCTGAAGGAGTCCCCTGACATATAGGACCTCTGTAAAGGGTTTTTTTCGTTTTATGGGCAGGTAGGAGCCACAGTAGAGCTGTGGCAGTTTGCTTGTGACTGTTTATAACGGTTTTACCATTTTTCTGATTCGTTTTTGAGCCCGAGGGGTTAATAATCCATTTGCAAGTGGGTGCAATGCTATTTTAGTCTATTATACACACTGTAAAAATTTCGTAGAGTTTACTGCTTTTTTTCACTGTTTTGCAGTTTATGTGATTGTTTTTTTTCCCTTAAAGGCACAGTACCGTTTTTTATATTCTGCTTTTTCACATTTATTAAAGTGTTTTCCAAGCTTGCTGGTCTCATTACAAGTCTGTTAAACATGTCTGACATAGAGGAAACTCCTTGTTCATTATGTTTAGAAGCCATTGTGGAACCCCCTCTTAGAATGTGTACCAAATGCACTGATCTTACTATAAATTGTAAAGACCATGGGCGCAATCCGATAAAGATCGTAGTTTGCGGTGCAAGCGAGGGAACCCCCGCAGTTTCAGCTCACAACTCAAGCTATCCTATATACGGCGCCGTCAGAGGCTAAAGTGCCGTAAGTCTCACAAACCAGCGATGTCCAGAAATCTGCGTAAGTACAAATTTCTGGAGTCGCCAGTGACTTACGGCACTTTAGAAACTGCCGGCACCTACAAAACCTGACTAAAGTTATTAAATCCCCCGTACTATCTAATACGCCTCCCAAACATAGCCCGACACGTCTAACCCACTATCCGTTATCCCCCCTCACTATCCTAACAATAAAATATGTATAAACCCCTAAACCGCCGCTCCCAGACCCCCCGCCACCTAATAAAGTTATTAACCCCTAAACCGCCGCTCCCGAACCCCGCCGCTAGCTATATTAAATCCATAACCCCCTAATGTGAGCCCCTACCCGCCACCATCTATCTTACCTACCCCCTAAACTGAGCCCCTACCCCGCCGCCATCTACCTTACCTACCCCCTAAAGTGAGCCCCTACCCCGCCACCATCTATCTTACCTACCCCCTAAAGTGAGCCCCTACCCCGCCGCCATCTATCTTACCTACCCCCTAAAGTGAGCCCCTTACACCTCCGCCATCTATTTTAAAAATATTAACCCCTAATTTAATCCCCCTACACCGCCGCCAGCTATATTAACTATATTAACCCTAATTATTTTAGGGTTAATATAGTTATTATATTATATATATTAACTATATTAACCCTAATGATATTACGGTTAATATAGTTAATATAGTTATTATATTATATATATTAACTATATTAACCCTAATGATATTAGGGTTAATATAGTTAATATCATTATTATATATATATATATATATATATATATATATATATATATATATATATATTAACAATAATAACCCTATCTAACTCTAACATCCCTAACTAAATTCTTATTAAAATAAATCTAATTAATATTAATATTATTAATTAAAATATTCCTATTTAAATCTAAATACAGGGATTGCAGAATTATTAGGCAAATGAGTATTTTGACCACATCATCCTCTTTATGCATGTTGTCTTACTCCAAGCTGTATAGGCTCGAAAGCCTACTACCAATTAAGCATATTAGGTGATGTGCATCTCTGTAATGAGAAGGGGTGTGGTCTAATGACATCAACACCCTATATCAGGTGTGCATAATTATTAGGCAACTTCCTTTCCTTTGGCAAAATGGGTCAAAAGAAGGACTTGACAGGCTCAGAAAAGTCAAAAATAGTGAGATATCTTGCAGAGGGATGCAGCACTCTTAAAATTGCAAAGCTTCTGAAGTGTGATCATCGAACAATCAAGCGTTTTATTCAAAATAGTCAACAGGGTCGCAAGAAGTGTGTGGAAAAACCAAGGAGCAAAATAACTGCCCATGAACTGAGAAAAGTCAAGCGTGCAGCTGCCAAGATGCCACTTGCCACCAGTTTGGCCATATTTCAGAGCTGCAACATCACTGGAGTGCCCAAAAGCACAAGGTGTGCAATACTCAGAGACATGGCCAAGGTAAGAAAGGCTGAAAGACGACCACCACTGAACAAGACACACAAGCTGAAACGTCAAGACTGGGCCAAGAAATATCTCAAGACTGATTTTTCTAAGGTTTTATGGACTGATGAAATGAGAGTGAGTCTTGATGGGCCAGATGGATGGGCCCGTGGCTGGATTGGTAAAGGGCAGAGAGCTCCAGTCCGACTCAGACGCCAGCAAGATGGAGGTGGAGTACTGGTTTGGGCTGGTATAATCAAAGATGAGCTTGTGGGGCCTTTTCGGGTTGAGGATGGAGTCAAGCTCAACTCCCAGTCCTACTGCCAGTTTCTGGAAGACACCTTCTTCAAGCAGTGGTACAGGAAGAAGTCTGCATCCTTCAAGAAAAACATGATTTTCATGAAGGACAATGCTCCATCACACGCGTCCAAGTACTCCACAGCGTGGCTGGCAAGAAAGGGTATAAAAGAAGAAAATCTAATGACATGGCCTCCTTGTTCACCTGATCTGAACCCCATTGAGAACCTGTGGTCCATCATCAAATGTGAGATTTACAAGGAGGGAAAACAGTACACCTCTCTGAACAGTGTCTGGGAGGCTGTGGTTGCTGCTGCACGCAATGTTGATGGTGAACAGATCAAAACACTGACAGAATCCATGGATGGCAGGCTTTTGAGTGTCCTTGCAAAGAAAGGTGGCTATATTGGTCACTGATTTGTTTTTGTTTTGTTTTTGAATGTCAGAAATGTATATTTGTGAATGTTGAGATGTTATATTGGTTTCACTGGTAAAAATTAATAATTGAAATGGGTATATATTTGTTTTTTGTTAAGTTGCCTAATAATTATGCACAGTAATAGTCACCTGCACACACAGATATCCCCCTAAAATAGCTATAACTAAAAACAAACTAAAAACTACTTCCAAAACTATTCAGCTTTGATATTAATTAGTTTTTTGGGTTCATTGAGAACATGGTTGTTGTTCAATAATAAAATTAATCCTCAAAAATACAACTTGCCTAATAATTCTGCACTCCCTGTACTTACCTATAAATAAACCCTAAGATAGCTACAATAAATAGTAGTGTAAGTGTACATTTAAAAAACAAAATTTTTTTGGACTGTGAAACATCAATCTGCATTTTTGTGTCAGGCTAACAGCGTATACTTTGCCCACTTGCCCAGTGCCACCACTCATATCTTGTTTAATAGTAGTGTAAGTGTACATTTAAAAACAAAAAAACTTTTTGGACTGTGAAACCTAAGTCTGCTTTTTTGTGTCAGGCTCACAGCTTATACTGGGCCCACTTGCCCAGTGCCACCACTCATATCTGTTGTAACAGTAGTGTAAATTAAAAAAAAAAAAAACTTTTTTGACTGTGAAACATCAGTCTGCTATTGTAATCTAATTGCAGTTGCCTGCCTGCCTGCCAGCGTGTGTGCCAGGCCCACTTGCCCAGTGCCACCACTCATATCTGGTGTAACAGTTGTGTAAATTTAAAAAAACAAAAAACTTTTTTGACTGTGAAACATCAGTCTACTATTGTAATCTAATTGCAGTTGCCTGCCTGCCAGCGTGTGTGCCAGGCCCACTTGCCCAGTGCCACCACTCATATCTGTTGTAACAGTAGTTTAAATTTAAAAAAAAACTCTTGACTGTGAAACATCAGTCTGCTTATGTAATCTAATTGCAGTTGCCTGCCTGCCAGCGTGTGTGCCAGGCTCACAGCGTATACTGTGCCCACTTGCCCAGTGCCACCACTCATCTGGTGTAACAGTTGTGTAAATTTAAAAAAAACAAACTTTTTGGACTGTGAAACATCAGTTTGCTTTTTTGTGTCAGGCTCACAGCGTTTACTGTGCCCACTTGCCCAGTGCCACCACTCATATCTTGTTTAATAGTAGTTTAAGTGTACATTTAAAAAAAAATGACAGGCAGAGGCAGGCCACCCGCAGGTGCCATTGTGGTCGTGGTGCTGTGATTCCCTTTGGCCCTAGAATAATGCCCAGTGTTCAGAGGCCACGTCCCATGAACTCGAAAAGTTCTGAGGAGGACATAGTTGACTTTTTGACACAGGACACCCAATCTTCTATAGCTTCCGCTACGAACCTTGATGCACCATCCTCCTCCAGCTTATCTTCGGGCACCTCTCAAGTTACCACTCGCCCGCCTGCCACCACCACCAACACTAGCACCACAGCCGCTTCACTTGATCTGTCAGAGGAGTTATTTACACGTCAGTTGGAAGAAATGAGTGATGCGCAACCATCATTGACAGAGGATCTAGATAACAGTGATATGTCTCAGTCAGGCAGCATTACAGACATGGACGTACGGTGTGATGATGATGATGTTGTACCTGCTGCTGCTTCCTTTGTTGATTTGTCAGATACAAGTGAAGCGGTTAATGATGACGATGCGTCCGTGGATGTCATGTGGGTGCCCGCTAGAAGAGAAGAAGAACAGGGGGAAAGTTCAGATGGGGAGACAGAGAGGAGGAGGAGACGAGTTGGAAGCAGGGGGAGGTCGTCGCAAGGAGCTAGTGTCACAGACAGACAGCATGCATCGGCACCCGGGGTCAGCCAGACAGCACGCCAATCAACGCATGCTGTTGCCACCACTAGAATGCCGTCATCGCAGAGCTCAGCGGTGTGGCATTTTTTTGTGTGTCTGCCTCTGACAACAGCGATGCCATTTGCAACCTGTGCTAAAAGAAACTGAGTCGTGGGAAGTCCAACACCCACCTAGGTACAACTGATTTGCGAAGGCACATGATCGCACATCACAAACACCTTTGGGATCAACACATGAGTAGAAGCAGCACACAAACTCAAAGCCGCCATCCTCCTCCTGGTCCAGCATCTTTAGCCACGTCAACCACTGCTGTCCTCCTTGCCACCTCTCAACCATCCGCCACTCCGTCTCTCTTCCGGAGCAGTTCCTGCTCATCTGCCCACAGTCAGGTGTCTGTCAAGGACATATTTGAGCGTAAGAAGCCAATGTCACAAAGTCACCCCCTTGCCCAGCGTCTGACAGCTGGCTTGTCTGAACTCTTAGCCCGCCAGCTTTTACCATACAAGCTGGTGGAGTCTGAGGCGTTCAAAAAATTTGTAGCTATTGGGACACCGCAGTGGAAGGTACCCGGCTGAAATTTCTTTGCACAAAAGGCAATCCCCAACCTGTACTCGATTGTGCGAAAGGAAGTAATGGCATGTCTGGCACACAGTGTTGGGGCAAAGGTCCATATGACCACTGATAGCTGGTCTGCAAATCATGGTCAGGGCAGGTATATCACCTACACTGTGCATTGGGTAAACCTGCTGACGGCTGCCAAGCATGGAATGCGTGGCTCTGCAGAGGAGGAGTTGGTGACACCGCCACGACTTGCAGGCAGGCCTGCTGCCACCTCCTCTACTCCTCCTACTCCATCCTCTTCCATAACCTCCTCGGCTGAGTCATCTTCTGCTGCTGCATCTTGCTCCACATCAAAGGCACCCCCCCAGCTCCGCAGGTACTATTCCACATCCCGGATACGGCAGTGTCATGCAGTCTTGGGGTTGACTTGCCTGAAAGCAGAGAGTCACACCGGACCAGCACTCCTGTCCACCCTGAACGCACAGGTGGATCAGTGGCTGACTCCACACCAACTGGAGATCGGTGTGTGTAATCTGATCGTACAACGTGCATAAGTACCCAGGCTTACAGGACGTCCTGAAGCAGGCCAGGAAGGTGTGTGGCCATTTGAGGCGTTCCTACACGGCCATGGCACACTTTTCCGATACCAGCGGCAAAACAACATGCCAGTGAGGCGCTAGATTTGCGACAGCCCGACACCTTTGAATTCAACACTCCTAATGTTCGACTGCCTGCTCCAACAAGAAATTGCCATTAACGAGTATTTGTATGACCGGGGTGCTAGGACAGCCTCTGCAGAGCTGGGAATTTTACGTTACTGGGCGCTTATGCGCAATGCCTGTAGGCTCATGCGTCCTTTTGAGGAGGTGACAAACCTAGTCAGTCGCACCGAAGGCACCATCAGCGACATCATACCATTTGTTTTCTTCCTGGAGCGTGCCCTGCGAAGAGTGCTGGATCAGAACACAGATGAGCGTGAAGAGGAAGAGTTGTGGTCACCATCACCACCAGAAACAGCCTTATCAGCATCGCTTGCTGGACCAGCGGCAACACTGGAAGAGGATTATGAGGAAGAGGAGTCAGAGGAGGAATGTGGCTTTCAGGAGGAGGAGGAAGACCAACCACAACAGGCATCCCAGGGTTCTCGTTGTCACCTATCTGGTACCCGTGGTGTTGTACGTGGCTGGGGGGAAGAACATACCTTCAGTGAGATCACTGAGGACGAGGAACGGGACATGAGTAGCTCGGCATCCAACCTTGTGCAAATGGGGTCTTTCATACTGTCGTGCCTGTTGAGGGACCATAGTATAAAAAAGCTGAAGGAGAACGACCTGTACTGGGTGTCCACGCTACTAGACCCCCGGTATAAGCATAAAGTGCCTGAAATGTTACCGAATTACCACAAGTCGGAAAGGATGAAGCAGTTCCAAAATAAATTAAAAAGTATGCTTTACACAGCGTATAAGGGTGATGTCACAGCACAATGGGAATCTAACAGGGGAAGAGGTGAAAGTAATCCTCCGACTCCCATGACCACGCCGGCAAGGACAGGACGCTTTACAGACGTGTTGTTGATGGAGGACATGCAGAGCTTTTTCAGTCCTATGCATCGCCACAGCCCTTCGGGGTCCACCCTCAGAGAACGACTCGACCGACAGGTAGAAAACTACCTCGCCTTAACTGCAGATCTCGACACTCTGAGGAGCGATGAACCCCTTGACTACTGGGTGTGCAGGCTTGACCTGTGGCCTGAGCTATCCCAATTTGCGATAGAACTTCTGGCCTGCCCCGCTTCAAGTGTCCTGTCAGAAAGGACCTTCAGTGCAGCAGGAGGTATTGTCACTGAGAAGAGAAGTTGCCTAGGTCAAAAAAGTCTAGATTACCTCACCTTTATTAAGATGAATGAGAGATGGATCCTGAAGGGACTGACATTGGGCGATACATTTGAGTAAAAAAGGCCTGATGAGATGAGCTGCCTTGCGCTAAAAATGGTCCACACGCTGCTGTATTTTATCTTCGAATGCCGGATGACTTGCGTGACTTATCCACCACCAACTAGGGTTCAAGCCGCAATGTTTTAGGGCACTTTCTGCCTGGGAAACAAACATCAATTTTTCTGTCCGCTGCTACAGCAGCGGCTGCAACCATACCTAATTTTTCAGGCATGTGTACATGCCAAATTTTTCTGGCCTCTGGTGTTGCACTGTGGCTTCAAAACCAAAACCAAAAAAAAAGGCACTTAACAGGGATTAAACTGATCAGAATAGTACTACTTAACACACCACTCCTATTTGGTGGCACAGTAGATTGCATGCGCAGTGCCCCAAATTTGAAGTAGGAGGACCGACCAAGCATCTTTTTCCATCTCCCGGTTCCTAAAATCCATGCCATATACACATCCCCTGATAGGGGACGTAACAGGGATTAAACTGATCAGAATAGTACTACTTAACACACCACTCTTATCTGGTGGCACAGTAGATTGCATGCGCAGTGCCCCAAATTTGAAGTAGGAGGACCGACCAAGCATCTTTTTCCATCTCCCGGTTCCTAAAATCCATGCCATATACACGTCCCCTGGCGCCGCAACTGCCTCTGGGAACCTTACCATGGGTGTCAGACCGCATGTCTTGTAATTCTCTGTCTGGGAAATTATCTATCTATCAAATCTATCTATCTATCAAATCTATCTATCTATCTATCTATCTATCTATCATATCTATCAAATGTATATTGCATCTATTGATCTATCTATCTAATCTATGTATCTATCTATCAAATCTATCTATCTTGTGGCCGGACTGTTTTGTGACAGCCACTTGTGTTTCGGCCAAATGTCCGTTGGCTAAAAGTCCGGCCACGTTTGCACGCGCAGTGCCCCAAATTTTAAGTAGGAGGACCAACCAAGCATCTTTTTCCATCTCCCGGTTCCTAAAATTCATGCCATATACACGTCCCCTGGCGCCGCAACTGCCTCTGGGAACCTTACCATGGGTCCCAGACCGCACGTCTTGTAATTCTCTGTCTGGGAAATTATCTATCTATCAAATCTATCTATTTATCTATCAAATCTATCTATCTATCATATCTATCAAATGTATATTGCATCTATTGATCTATCTATCTAATCTATGTATCTATCTATCAAATCTATCTATCTCGTGGCCGGACTGTTTTGTGACAGCCACTTGTGTTTCGGCCAAATGTCCGTCTGCCAAATGTCTGTCGGCTAAAAGTCCGGCCACGATTGCATGTGCAGTGCCCCAAATTTGAAGTAGGAGGACCGACCAAGCATCTTTTTCCATCTCCCGGTTCCTAAAATTCATGCCATATACACGTCCCCTGGCACCGCAACTGCCTCTGAGAACCTTACCATGGGTCCCAGCCCGCACGTCTTGTAATTCTCTGTCTGGGAAATTATCTATCTATCAAATCTATCAAATCTATCTATCGTATCTATCAAATGTATATTGCATCTATTGATCTATCTATCTAATCTGTGTATCTATCTATCTATCTATCAAATCTATCTATCTCGTGGCCGGACTGTTTTGTGACAGCCACTTGTGTTTCATTCAAATGTCCGTCGGCCAAATGTCCGTCTGCCAAATGTCCGTTGGCTAAAAGTCCGGCCATGATTGCACGCACAGTGCCCCAAATTTGAAGTAGGAGGACCGACCAAGCATCTTTCTCTTGTAAGGTGTATCCAGTCCACGGATTCATCCATTACTTGTGGGATATTCTCCTTCCCAACAGGAAGCTGCAAGAGGATCACCCACAGCAGAGCTGTCTATATAGCTCCTCCCCTAACTGCCACCTCCAGTCATTCTCTTGCAGCTCTCGACAAGGGAAGTAGTTAGAGAGATGTGGTGAATAAGTGTAGTTTATCTTCAATCAAAAGTTTGTTATTTTTAAACGGTGCCGGCGTTGTACTGTTTTTTTTTACCTCAGGCAGAAATTAGAAGAAGAATTTGCCTGAGGTTTTTGATGATCTTAGCAGGTTGTAACTAAGGTCCACTGCTGTTCTCACACATAACTAAAGAGTATGAGGAAACTTCAGCTGGGAGAACGGCCTGCAGAATTAACTGCCCTGAGGTATGTTCAGTATATTATTTTCTAGAGGATGATAAGAACTAGAAAATGCTGACAGTGCCTGATATAGTTAAGGTAAGCCTGATTGCAGTGATTTAATAAACGACTGTCATCATGCTTGCAGTAAAAAGTAATTTTCATATTACTTTCTATTATGGCTTAGTATGTAAAATATTTGCATTCATATAAAGAACGTTTTTTACTGAGGTGATAAATCTTTGTTTGGAGCCTAGTTTTCCACATGGCTGTTATTTTACTCCTAGGAATAGTTTTTTAAGGCCCTCTGACTTTGAGTGCATGGTGGGAGGGGCCTATTTTCGCGCTCTAATTGCGCAGTTGTTTTTACATTCTGAGACATCCAGCTTCCCTGAAGGAGTCCCCTGACATATTGGGTCTCTGTAAGGGGTTTTTGTGCCTACAAAAGTTGTTTTATGGGAAGGTAGGAGCCACAGTAGAGCTTTGGCAGTTTGCTTGTGACTGTTTTAACGTTTTTTACTGTTTTTTTGCTTCGTTTTTGAACCTGAGGGGTTAATCATCCATTTGCAAGTGGGTGCAATGCTATTTTAGTCTATTATATACACTGTAAACATTTCATAGAGTTAACTGCTTTTTTCACTGTTTTGCAGTTTTTGTGTTTGTTTTTTTTCCCTTAAAGGCACAGTACCGTTTTTTATAATCTGCTTTTTCACATTAATTAAAGTGTTTTCCAAGCGTGCTGGTCTCATTACTAGTCTGTTAAACATGTCTGACATAGAGGAAACTCCTTGTTCATTATGTTTAGAAGCCATTGTGGAACCCCCTCTTAGAATGTGTACCAAATGCACTGATCTTACTATAAGTTATAAAGACCATATTCTGGCTTTAAAAGATTTATCACCAGAAAAAATTGACAAGGGGAAAGTTATGCCGACTAACTCTCCCCACGTGTCAGAGCCTATAACTCCCACTCAAGGGGCGCCAAGTACATCTAGCGCGCCCATTGCGTATACTTTACAAGACATGGCGGCAGTTATGAATCATACTCTTACAGAAGTATTGTCCAAACTGCCAGTGTTACAAGGAAAGCGAGACAGCTCTGGGGCTAGAACATATACAGAGCTCTCTGACGCTTTAGTAGCTATGTCCGATATACCCTCACAATGTGCAGAAGCCGAGGAAGGAGAGCTTCTATCTGTGGGTGATTTTTCTGACTCAGGGAAGACACTTCAACCTGATTCTGATATGTCTACATTTAAATTTAAGCTTGAACACCTCCGCATGTTGCTCAGGGAGGTTTTAGCAACTCTGTATGACTGTGACGCCATTGTAGTCTCAGAGAAATTGTGTAAATTGGATAAATACTACGCAGTGCCTGTTTACACTGATGTTTTTCCAATACCTAAGAGGTTTTCAGAAATTATTACTAAGGAATGGGATAGACCAGGTGTACCGTTCTCTCCCCCTCCTGTTTTTAAAAAGATGTTTCCCATAGATGCCGCTACACGGGACTTGTGGCAAACGGTCGCTAAGGTGGAGGGAGCAGTCTCTACTCTAGCGAAGTGTACAACTATCGCTGTCGAGGACAGTTGTGCTTTTCTAGATCCAATGGACAAAAAATTACAGGGTTACCTTAAGAAATTTTTTATTCAACAAGGTTTTATTCTCCAGCCCCTTGCATGCATTGCCCCTGTCACTGCTGCTGCGGCCTTCTGGTTTGAGTCTCTAGAAGAGGCTCTACAGGTAGAAACCCCATTGGATGATATCCTTGACAAGCTTAAAGTTCTTAAGCTAGCCAATTCATTTGTTTCTGACGCCGTTGTTCATTTAACCAAACTAACGGCTAAGAACTCAGGTTTTGCTATTCAGGCGCGTAGAGCGCTATGGCTTAAATCCTGGTCAGCTGACGTTACTTCAAAGTCTCAGCTTCTCAACATTCCCTTCAAGGGGCAGACCCTATTCGGGCCTGGACTGAAGGAGATCATTTCTGATATTACTGGAGGAAAAGGTCACGCCCTTCCTCAGGATAGGTCCAACAAATTAAGGACCAAACAGCCTAATTTTCGTGCCTTTCGAAACTTCAAGAGTGGCGCAGCTTCAACTTCCTCTAATACAAAACAAGAGGGAAATTTTGCCCAGTCCAAGCCGGTCTGGAGACCTAACCAGGCTTGGATCAAAGGAAAGCAGGCCAAAAAACCTGCTGCTGCCTCTAAGACAGCATGAAAGATCAGCCCCTGATCCGGTAATGGATCTAGTAGGGGGCAGACTTTCTCTCTTAGCCCAGGCTTGGGCAAGAGATGTCCAGGATCCCTGGGCGTTGGAAATCGTGTCCCAGGGATATCTTCTGGACTTCAAAGCTTTTTCCCCAAAAGGAAGATTTCACCTCTCACAATTATCTGCAAGCCAGATAAAGAGAGAGGCATTCTTACATTGTGTTCAAGACCTCCTAGTTATGGGAGTGATCCACCCAGTTCCAAAGGAAGAACAGGGGCAAGGCTTCTATTCAAATCTGTTCGTCGTTCCCAAGAAAGAGGGAACCTTCAGACCAATCTTAGATCTCAAGATCCTAAACAAATTTCTCAGGGTCCCATCCTTCAAGATGGAGACTATTCGAACCATCCTACCTATGATCCAGAAGGGTCAATATATGACTACCGTGGACTTAAAGGATGCTTATCTGCACATTCCGATACACAGGGATCCTCATCGGTTTCTCAGGTTCGCCTTCCTAGACAGGCATTACCAGTTTGTGGCTCTTCCCTTTGGGTTAGCTACTGCACCAAGAATCTTTACGACGGTTCTGGGGTCACTCCTAGCGGTCCTAAGGCCGCGGGGTATAGCAGTAGCCCCTTACCTAGACGACATTCTAATACAGGCGTCGAAATTTCAAATCGTCAGGTCCCATACAGACATTGTTCTGGCATTCCTGAAGTCGCATGGGTGGAAAGTGAAAGAAGAAAAAAGTTCTCTATCCCCTCTCACAAGAGTTTCCTTCCTAGGAACTCTGATAGATTTTGTAGAAATGAAGATTTACCTGACAGAGGCCAGGTTGTCAAAACTTCTAAATTCCTGCCGTGTTCTTTATTCTACTTCTCGCCCTTCAGTGGCTCAGTGTATGGAAGTAATCGGCTTAATGGTAGCGGCAATGGACATAGTGCCGTTTGCCCGCCTACATCTCAGACCGCTGCAACTCTGCATGCTCAGTCAGTGGAATGGGGATTACACAGATTTGTCCCCTCTACTAAATCTGGATCAAGAGACCAGGGATTCTCTTCTCTGGTGGCTATCTCGGGTCCATCTTTCCAAGGGTATGACCTTCCGCAGGCCAGATTGGACAATAGTAACGACAGATGCCAGCCTTCTGGGCTGGGGTGCAGTCTGGAACTCCCTGAAAGCTCAGGGCTTGTGGACTCAGGAGGAGACACTCCTTCCGATAAACATTCTAGAACTAAGAGCGATATTCAATGCTCTTCAGGCTTGGCCTCAGCTAGCTGCGGTCAGGTTCATCAGATTTCAGTTGGACAATATCACGACTGTAGCCTACATCAACCATCAAGGGGGAACAAGGAGTTCCCTAGCAATGTTGGAGGTTTCAAAAATAATTCTATGGGCCGAGGTTCACTCTTGCCATCTATCAGCTATCCATATCCCAGGAGTAGAGAACTGGGAGGCGGAATTTCTAAGTCGACAGACTTTTCATCCGGGGGAGTGGGAACTCCATCCGGAGGTGTTTGCACAGTTGATTCAACTTTGGGGCAAACCAGAACTGGAGCTCATGGCGTCTCGTCAGAATGCCAAGCTTCCTTGTTACGGATCCTTGTCCAGGGATCCCAAGGCAGCGCTGATAGATGCTCTAGCAGCGCCTTGGTCTTTCAACCTGGCTTATGTGTTTCCACCGTTTCCTCTGCTCCCTCGTCTGATTGCCAAGATCAAGCAGGAGAGAGCTTTGGTGATTTTAATAGCACCTGCGTGGCCACGCAGGACTTGGTATGCAGATCTGGTGGACATGTCATCCCTTCCACCATGGACTCTACCGCTGAGGCAGGACCTTCTACTTCAGGGTCCTTTCAACCATCCAAATCTAATTTCTCTGCGTCTGACTGCTTGGAGATTTAACGCTTGATTTTATCAAAATGTGGTTTCTCCGAGTCGGTCATTGATACCTTAATTCAGGCTCGAAAGCCTGTCACCAGGAAAATTTATCATAAGATATGGTGTAAATATCTTCATTGGTGTGAATCCAAGGGTTACTCATGGAGTAAAGTCAGGATTCCCAGGATATTATCATTTGTCCAAGAAGGATTGGAGAAGGGATTGTCAGCTAGTTCCTTAAAGGGACAGATTTCCGCTCTGTCTATTCTTTTGCACAAGCGTCTGGCGGATGTTCCAGACGTTCAGGCGTTTTGTCAGGCTTTAGTTAGAATCAAGCCTGTGTTTAAACCTGTTGCTCCACCATGGAGTTTAAATTTAGTTCTTAAAGTTCTTCAAAGGGTTCCGTTTGAACCTCTGCATTCCATAGATATCAAGCTTTTATCTTGGAAGGTTCTGTTTCTGGTAGCTATCTCTTCGGCTCGAAGAGTTTCAGAGTTATCTGCCTTGCAGTGTGATTCCCCTTATCTGATCTTCCATGCAGATAAGGTAGTTTTGCGTACCAAACCTGGGTTTCTTCCTAAGGTGGTATATAATAAGAATATCAATCAGGAGATTGTTGTTTCGTCACTGTGTCCTAATCCTTCTTCAAAGAAGGAACGTCTTTTACACAATCTTGACGTGGTTCGTGCTTTAAAGTTTTATTTACAAGCTACTAAAGATTTTCGTCAAACATCTGCATTGTTTGTTGTCTACTCTGGACAGAGGAAAGACCAAAAGGCTTCAGCATCTTCTCTTTCTTTTTGGTTAAGAAGTATAATCCGCTTAGCTTATGAGACTGCTCGCCAGCAGCCTCCTGAAAGAATTACAGCTCATTCCACTAGAGCGGTGGCTTCCACATGGGCTTTTGAAAATGAGGCTTCTGTTGAACAGATTTGTAAGGCGGCGACTTGGTCTTCGCTTCATACTTTTTCTAAATTCTACAAATTTGATACTTTTGCTTCTTCAGAGGCTATTTTTGGGAGAAAGGTCTTACAGGCAGTGGTGCCTTCCGTTTAAGTGCCTGCCTTGTCCCTCCCTTCATCTGTGTCCTATAGCTTTGGTATTGGTATCCCACAAGTAATGGATGAATCCGTGGACTGGATACACCTTACAAGAGAAAACAAAATGTATGCTTACCTGATAAATTTATTTATCTTGTGGTGTATCCAGTCCACGGCCCGCCCTGTCATTTTAAGGCAGGTGTTTTTTTTTTTTTAAACTACAGTCACCACTGCACCCTATAGTTTCTCCTTTCTCTTGCTTGTCTTCGGTCGAATGACTGGAGGTGGCAGTTAGGGGAGGAGCTATATAGACAGCTCTGTTGTGGGTGATCCTCTTGCAGCTTCCTGTTGGGAAGGAGAATATCCCACAAGTAATGGATTAATCCGTGGACTGGATACACCACAAGAGAAATAAATTTATCAGGTAAGCATAAATTTTGTTTCTTCCATCTCCCGGTTCCTAAAATCCATGCCATATACATGTCCCCTGATAGGGGGCGTAACAGGGATTAAACTGATCAGAATAGTACTACTTAACACACCACTCCTATCTGGTGGCACAGTAGATTGCACGCGCAGTGCCCCAAATTTGAAGTAGGAGGACCGACCAAGCTTCTTTTTCCATCTCCCGGTTACTAAAATCCATGCCATATACACGTCCCCTGATAGGGGACGTAACAGGGATTAAACTGATCAGAATAGTACTACTTAACACACCACTCATATCTGGTGGCACAGTAGATTGCACGCGCAGTGCCCCAAATTTGAAGTAGGAGGACCGACCAAGCATCTTTTTCCATCTCCCGGTTCCTAAAATCCATGCCATATACACGTCCCCTGGCGCCGCAACTGCCTCTGGAACCTTACCATGGGTCCCAGACCGCACGTCTTGCAATTCTCTGTCTGGGAAATTATATATCTATCAAATCTATCTATTTATCTATCAAATCTATCTATCTATCATATCTATCAAATGTATATTGCATCTATTGATCTATCTATCTAATCTATGTATCTATCTATCAAATCAATCTATCTCGTGGTCGGACTGTTTTGTGACAGCCACTTGTGTTTCGGCCAAATGTCCATCGGCCAAATTTCCGTCGGCTAAAAGTCCGGCCACGATTGCACGCGCAGTGCCCCAAATTTGAAGTAGGAGGACCGACCAAGCATCTTTTTCCATCTCCCGGTTCCTAAAATCCATGCCATATACACGTCCCCTGATAGGGGACGTAACAGGGATTAAACTGATAAGAATAGTACTACTTAACACACCTTATAATAATGCAGAGAGAGGCAACGCAGCGAGAGTAGTCTGAAGAAGAGGAGTCAGAGGAGGAAGGTGGCTTTGAGGAAGTGGAAGACCAAACACAGCAGGCGTCCCAGGGGGCTTGTTGTCACCTTTCGGGGACCCTTGGTGTTGTACGTGGCTGGGTGGAGGAATAGACCTTCAATGACATCAGTGAGGACAAGGAACGGGACATGGCTAGCTTGGTATCCAACCTTGTGCAAATGGGGAGTTTGCAGTTGTGCAAATGGACTGTTTGCGGTTGTTTGCGTGCATTAAACGGGGAGTTTGGTCTGTCACTGTGAAGCGGGCGTAACCCTTACACTACCTGATCGATACAACATCATACCTGATGTTTTAAAGCACATTATTCCAAACAATTTAGGAATGTTAGGTGATTTAGGCCCTTTATGGATTAAAACCAGACTCTGCATCAACTATGTAATTTTACGTGGGAGTTTTGCCATGGATCCCCCTCCGGCATGCCACAGTCCAGGTGTTAGTACCCTTGAAACAACTTTTCCATCACTATTGTGGCCAGAAAGAGTCCCTGTGGGTTTTAAAATTCGCCTGCCTATTGAAGTCATATATGAAGTTGCGAATAGTTGCGGGCGTTCGCCGTTCGCGAACGGAAAATTTTAAGTTCGCGACATCACTAGTGCCAGACTGATTTTTATATAGACCTCACAGAAAGGTGTCATAGCAAAACATCTGTGTGATTGGACTATAAGGATTCAATGTTTATTGATATCATACCTCAAAGACTGCCCACAAAGTGGACAAACCTAGTCAGAGCACTCCTAACTGTGTAACTACTGGGAAAGCTAATTTGTATAAGACCAAGCATGAATGGGAAAAAAAAAAAGTATTTAAAGATTTTTAAAGGGGCAGACACCAAACCAAACTCTCACATATGAAGTGTGGTAGCAAATGTTTAAACATTACCATGACAATCAGAGAACATCTACACTAACATAGCATGACTTTCTATAGATTAAATTAAAAACTGGCAAAATATATTGTGGTCCCTAGGGACCGACCCTTCCTACATTAACCTGGTATTTCAAGTCTTAAAACTAATTAATTCTAGCACTAAGATAAAGACCTAGGCAAAATGTGAAGTAACCTAGTAAAATAATGATAAATCTAGTTAGGTATTCAACCCTTTAGGGCACATAGTCCCCAAACGGTGTATCCAACAAGCTTCCTTTTTTAAGAGCTCTTCATCTCTATTACCTCCTTTTTTGAGGGGGGAACCCTGTCTATCAAGATTGTTCTCAACATGGCGACCATGTGGCCTTGTCTCAAAAAATGGCGTGCTACAGGCTGTTTACTGCTATTTTTGTTATATGCCGCCCTAATGGCACTCTTCTGATTAGCTAGGCATTCCCTGAAGGTGGTAGAGGTCTTACCAATATAGTATTTTCCACATAGACAAATTATGGCATAAACTACAAAGTCAGAAGAACACTATGTCTTATTGAAAAATATTGCGATTTATAAGGATGTCTGAATTTATCACCAGTGATCATAGTATTGCGAGTGACACAACTACCGCATTTGAAACAACCAAGTTTTTTTCTTGGATAGCCAAGTTTTGGTACCAATGTGTACATCATGTTTAACAATTAAAGACTGAAGGCTTTTGCCCTTCTTATATACCTTTCCTGGGTGGTTTAAAATCTTTGAACGGTAATGATGAGTCTTGGGTAGAATATGCCAATTTTTAGACACAGTTTCTCTCACTATGTTGCTGGCTGGGGTATATGTAGTAATACATTTGAGGCTATTATTTGTTGGTTTAATGATTTTACAGCGATTAATGACACTTTGTGATCTAAATGTTCAATTTAATTCCAAACTTTCATAATATCCTTAGATGTATAGCCCCTTGCTACAAATTTATCCCACATAATACAAAACTGCAACAATTTATCTTGAGTGTCAGTATTATTCCTGATCACTCTCAGTAATTGGTATTTGAGTATTCCCATTTTTAACTGAGGTGGTTGAAAACTCTGAAATTTTAATAGAGTATTTCTATCAGAAGATTTTGAAAATAATTTAGTTTTAAAAGTACAATAATCAAAATGGTCATCTTTGAAAATACAAATATTTAAAAATGTAATCTGATGGTAATCAAACTCCATTTTAAACTGGACATTTGTCATATTATTATTCAACTGTTCAAACCAGCAATTCAATTCAGACTCACTGCCATCCCAAATCAAAAACATGTTATCAATGTAGCGACAGTATAAAATAATATGTGGATTGTTTATATTGAAAACAAATCCTCATACCACGACATAAACAAGTTGGCATATGCTGGGGCCATTGGAGACCCCATGGCAGTGCCCACCAACTGTAAGTTCTATGTGTTTTCAAAACGAAAGTAATTATGTGTTAAACAAATTTCCGATAATTCTATAATAAACTCAATAGGGATTCCTAAATAATCATGATCAGATGTTAGTTCACTTCTAACAGCCTGTACACCTAAATCATGTGGAATTATAGTGTACAAGCTGGCCACGTCAAGTGTGACCAGTAACACCTCTTTAGAAAAAGATTTATCCTCTACAAGTTTAATCAATTGAATTGAATCTAATAAAAAAAGCTGATGTTTTTTTTAACCGTATCTTGTAAAAAATAATCCACATATTGGGCCACACTTTGATATAAAGACTCAATAGCAGACACAATAGGGCGCCCAGGAGGGGAGACTGCATTTTTGTGAATTTTAGGAATGTTATAAATAAAAGGGAACCTGAGATTGTCAGTCGTCATGAATCTAAAGGTTGGTTCATGGTTAATGTTTTGTCCAATGATAGTTTGAATTCTTTAGTAGTTTTTTTTTATAGAACTCTATAAGTAGCAGAATCATGAAGTTAAGAGAGTAATTCTGTTCTGTAGTATACATGATCTAGCACAACTATGGCCCCACCCTTATCAGCAGATCTTATCACACTGGAATCATCATCACGAAGGCTAGCCACTGCTTGCCATTCCTGAGAGCCCATGTTATCATGTTGTTGACCCAAACCTTGAAATTTTTTATTGATTTCAACAGAACACAACGTGGTGAAGGTCTTAATAGAGGGATATATACTAGGTGGATCAACTCTGGATTTACTTTTAAATTTAGGTTTGTGTCCTGCCAAAGCAGAGCTGTTGGTGGATTTCTGAAAGTAATCTTTTAATTTAAGTTGACGCTGGAATCTAGCTAAATCAATTTGATTGTCAAATTCTTCAATCTTAGGAGTCGGTACATAGTTTAACCCTTTATTGAGCAATGATATCTCTGATTCACTGAGATGACGACTACTAAGATTGATGACAGCACAATCTACATCTACATTTTGAGGTTTGGTTTTGTACCCACCCCGTCTGGCATGGTTTCTGGTCCTCTTCCTACCTCCTTTTTTGAATGGGGGCAGTTTTCTGTTGAGATCTAGTTTGTACTCTATGTGCATCTCTGGCTGCATGTGTGTTATTAATCCCTTCCTGCCCACTGGAGTCACCACCACTAGTGTCTATGGTGTGCATATTATGTTTGGTAAGATTGTCTCTAAATCTCCTGCAATAAAAAGAGGGCTTGCCAGTTAACCAGGGGTAGAATCGCTTTTCTTTGTAATAAGTTTCTACAATATGTAGTTTTTTTATTTTTAAAACTGATTAACTCTTGTTTATATTTCTCCAACTGTGTTTTAATTTTACCCAACCAGTCTTCACTAGTATCATTCGACAAACAAACCATTTTTTCTGACTCCAACAATTCAATTTCATCTTTTGTTATTTTCTTTAACCTAGTAACTTCCTCTATAACCAAAAGGACCCAATAAAGAGAGCATTTATTTGCTATGTAACACCATTTTTTACAGAACTCAACATTGTTGCGTCCAATGGTGGGTTGATTTTTGATGCGGAAACCATGAGGTATATGTTTCTTTTTATAATAATCAGCCAAATAATTAGAATGGAAGTTGTAATCTAATTTTCTCTTTATATTTAGCAATCTATGATAAATATTAAGAGCTGATTCACCAATTATTTCCACATTGCATGCTTGTAAAATGCATGCAGCGTCCTCATCAGTGTATGCAAATAATGTTTCATCATCATCCATGGATAATGTATGTGTGTGTGTGTGCGGTAATGACAGCAGCATATTAACACTGATAACCCCCTGGTGAATATTAAAAGAACAAGTGCAATAAGATTAAGTGACTTAACAAATGAAAATAAAAATTAAATACATGCAGATAATAGCTATGATCGGGATCAAGCTGGAATGTCACATAATTGTTAAAGAGGTGATCAAGTTTGAATAATAACAATTGATAAAGGTGTCGTAAATAGAAACATTGCCTATAGAATCAATACTGGCAAGATACATATCCCAATAATAAATATATATATATATATATATATATATATATATATATATAATTCAAGGGCAATATCATAGTGTGAACACATGCCAAAAGGGTTAAATACATAGGAAACGTAAACATTATGGTCCAAATAATTTGGGGATAATATATTACAGGGCCAATACTAATAGTCCTATTGATAAAGGGCCTTTGAGAAAAGAAAGTAATGACTAGTTAGAGAGGAGGGTGTAAGAAGACTATTATAATGGACCTAGAATAATAGATCAAGTGGACACTCATTAAATTGAACTATGTCAGGCTCTCAGTCCCAAGAAGCAGTGCCAGTCCAAATGAGTATTTAGTCCTCTGGGGCTTAAAGTGTCAAGGGTGTAGATCTAGCGTGATTTACACTGAAGTAGGATCCTTGCCCTATCTCCCCCTCTCGTAAGTGGAGGGATGTCATCAGTTATTTTGTATCTCAAGTCCGAGACTTTATGTCCTGCTTCAGCTAAATGTTTTGCCACCGGTTGTTCAGATTCTTTTTTCTCCTTTTTCTCCAAAGCTACCCTTAGGGCCATTCTATGATTGACCATTCTTGTTCACAGTGTGTCTACCGTTTTGCCCACATAGAACATCCCACATGGGCTGTGGAGTAAGTAAACTATGTGCGTTGTAGTGTACGTGACATAGTGTCTGAAATAAAACTTCTTGTTCTTATACGGGTGGTTGAAGAATTTGCCAGTAGTTAGGCCATTACAGGTAACACATCAGGCATCTATTGCAGCCTCTGGCTTGTTGTAGCCATGTTTGTGGGGTATACCAGTCTCAAGGGTCAGATTGTATAAGAGTATCCCTCAAGGATCTTTCCCTACGGTATCCTATTCTGGGCGGTCTCACATTTTTGAAGGATAGTGTTGTGTCAGACTCCACTATAGTCCAATACTTATTGATGATTGCAGGTATATTCTCATCCCCCTGTGTATACGTCAATACCATCGTGGGGGTGTCGTCATCCTGTTTGATAGTTCTTGATTGTAGAAGGGAGTCCTGGGTGTCATCTTTCAGTTTCACTTTACATTCCTGTAGGGTTTTCATCTTGTAACCCCCCCTTTGGAATTGTGTGGTTAAATCCTGTATTTGATGTTCCATGTTATCACATTCCAAGTTGTTCCTTATCACCTTCTTCATCTGTGAAATTGGTAATGCCCTTATCAGTGCCGGCGGGTGACTGCTTTTGTCATGGAGGTCATTAATCTACCCTCTTTTTTGTAGCTTTGGAGGTCCAGGAATTCGATTGTCTCTTTACTGTAGGCTATCTTATACTTCACCATTGGATGTGCTAGGTTGATTTCAGTAAACCAATCAGTAAGCTCTGCTTCAGTGCCCTGCCACAGGATAAAGAGATCATCTATGTATCTTCCATGGAGAGTTATCATTTTATCTTTGAATGCATTAGTGCCCGTAGTTTCAAGTTCTGCCATAAAAAAAGATTGGCGTATGTGGGTGCCACATTCAATCCCATGGCCGTCCCGGAGACTTGTAGGTATTATTCCCTTTCAAACCTGAAATAGTTGTTTCCCATGCATAGGCGTAGCCCTTCTACGAGGAAATCTTCAGGTGGTCCTATATAGGGGTAACATCTCAGCTGTTGTGTAACTGCCCGTATTCCTTCCCCATGTGGGATCACTGTGCACAAGGATGTAATGTCCATTGTGACCAAGATTGTATTTTCTTGTTCCTGGATGTCTTTTAATATTTTATCATGGTCGAAGAATCAAATATAAAAATATTCATAACCTAACCATGGGTTGTAGAATCTTATCTAGGTATGTTGCCATGGGCTGCATCACTGATCCTATTGCAGACACAATGGGTCTGCCCATTGACGCTTCCAGGTTCTTAAGTATTTTAGGTACAGTGTACAGTACTGAAATCCTTGGATGGTTAACAGTAAGGTATCCTTTTTCTTGTTCTGTAATCCAATTGTTTTTTGTAGCCACATCGATCAATTCATCCAATTGTTTTTTAAACAACATGGTGGGGTTGGTCTTTATCTTACGGTATGTATTGGCATCTCCGAGTTGACCCAGTATCTCTTTTGTTTGTAGTCCTCATAGTTTAGGACTACTAGTGCTCCCCCTTTGTCTGCTTCATGGAAGATAAGAGTCTGGTCGGCCTTTAATTCTTTGAGTGCTGACCATTCCTCCTTGTTCCAATTAGATCTTTCATTGTTTTTTGCGGAGCGAGGGTTTAAAAGTTCTTTACACAACATTCTAGTGAATATCTTGATAATCGGGTTATAACTGCATGGATCAAATGTACTGGTGGTTCTCTGCTAATTTTTTTTTATGTCTATATATCTATGGAAGTTATCCATTTTGTTAGTAGGGAAAAATGAAAGGCCATTGTTAAGTATTTTTAATTCAGTATCCGTGAGTATCCGGCTGCTGAGGTTCACCACTAGCTTCTCCTGTATTTCTCCCTCCTCGGGGATCTTGGGGGTCGGCTTGTACCCCCCCTTGTCGAATATGTGTGCTCTGTCTAGTCCATTTTTTGAGCGAGTGGTGACTCCATATTGTTCTGCTGTCTGTGGTTGCCTCTGAGTATTCAAATCTTCTGATCCAGAACTGTTACCAGAGCTGTCAATAGTTTGCAGTGTTCTTTGCTTGGTATATCTTCGCCTCCAATTTCTGTTCTGTTGGTATATACTCCTCTCCTCTGGACTTAGACGCCATCTGTAGATTATTTTTTCTTTATAGTCATTGGTAACTATTTCTAGCTTGCGATTCTTAAAGTTGATTAAATCATCCTCATACTTGGTGATATCATCCTTTAACTTTCCCAGCCAGTTCTGTTCAGTATCTTTATATGATTTGTCTAAGTGTATCTCCTCATAGCTCTCAATTTCTGCCTTATTGATTTTAAGAAGTCTCCCCACCTCCTCAATCAACAGTAGGATCAAGTCAAGGGAGCATTTGTTCAGTATATTGCACCATTTGGTGCAAAATTCAGGGCTGTTCTTACCAGTTGTGAGTAGATTCCTTATCCTGAACCCCCTAGGTATATATTTCCTCCTGTGATACTCTGATAGGTATCTCCCATGGAGGGATAGATCAATGCCTTTTCTTTTAAGTTTAAGCAGTTTTTCATATATGTGAGAAGATTGGTCTTTTTTAGTTGTCTGGGGGATACCAGAGAATCTAATTTTGGCTGCTTCTTCTTCTGTAAAAAAAAATTCACCAGCCCCCCTGACCAATTCCCCTTTTCCTCCTATGACACCCTCCATATTCACAGTAATAAAAAAAACAGTAGTATAATTCATACAATAGTCCCCAGAGTTAACCATCCTGTCGTTATGTAGCATGTAGGGAAAGGAGTGATGTGTCCAAATAGCTAAAAAAATTGCTAAAAAGTCAGGGTATTCAGCAGGTCTATAAAGGCTGCGGGTGCTGCACCAAATAAATAGGTATGTAGAACAAAATAGGGTCAAGCACTCATGCCGCTGAAAAAGATCTAGTGCCCTGGGTGCAATCTAATCAGTGGTTGTATATCATAAAGAGAGATACACTCACAGAGTCTTGCGACTATATATATATATATATATATATATATGTGTGTGTGTGTGCATTTGTGTATATATATGTGTGTGTGTGTGTGTATATATATTGTATCTGAGGACGGGGGCAACCCCGAAAACGTTTATACTTAATAAATGTTTGCATTTATAAATCGGATGAGTGCTTTTTCCACTGCTGTATATATATATATATATATATATATATATATATATATATATATATATATATATATATATATATATATATATATGTGTGTGTGTTACATGTAAACAACTGTTTGAGTACACTGTTACACACACACATATTAATCATCATTAATTTGTGTGCTTTATATTTCAAGCTATTTACATATATATATATATATTCTCACCACTTCTCACAAAAATCTTCTATGTTTCTTGGTACATGCAATATTCAGTATAATTTTTTTTCTTTACTGCTATTAGATCTCAGTAAAAATAAAATCTGCAACGTATCCTACCTAATGATAATACAGAGATGCCAGAGGCTCCTTTTTAAATTATTTTCTGGCTTCTAGGGTATCTTTTTGCAATTCCCATAAAAATACTGTGCACTTCCAACATACAGCAGATTATTGTTTCTTAAAAGTGTCCTTTTTTTTTTTTTCCTCTTTTCAAATTTCTGTTCATGGTCAGTTTTATAGATGTCTGCCTTTTTAAGTAATAGTAGCCCATTTTAAAGATAGGGAGCTAGGTAATGTGTCAAATGCAAAAATAATTTTTATTTTGTAAAATGATATTTCCTGTGTCCGTGTTTTTGTTTTGACATTTAGCTAAAGACTGTGTCTTATATAAAGTGTTGTTTAATCCTGTAAGGAAATAATACCAAATGAAAGTAGCCTTTCATTTTGACATAAAGGTGATCATTTGTCATTGTTCTTTAGTTTAATGCAGAAGGAAAAAAGCTAGCCGTTTCATTTTGTTCCCATTAGGGAAATATACGTATTTCCCTTTTTGTCATACCACTTATTTGTATTATGGGTGCTTAATAGTACAGCTGTAGTTTAAGTTCAAATGCTCATGGTTATCTATAGCGGGGGCAAATGCTCCAACCCCTCCCTGGATATAAATCTTTATAGATAATGTTATGTTTTAGCATTTGTCTATATTAACATTACTATTAATCTCATTACACGCCTCACAAAAAAAATTCTGCTGAGGTTTTCAAATGCTTAAAATATAACAATATTCAAAGTAACCCTTTCAGTAGTTTATGGATTTTGCTTCACATTTTTTAGGGAGATAAAGCTGCAGGCTCATTACATTTTATGGCAAGACAGGAGGCTTCATATTATATTAAATTTAGACAAGTCTGTATTTGCTTAATTTGTTTTCTAGCTTGCCTGCAATTAATAGGTTTTTCCTTGTGTGTTGTATTATTCATTGGTGGTAGTGGCGCCTTCCCTGAGGTGACCGGGTTTTCTCTTTTCTCCAGTCACCTTCTCCCATCCTCCTAATTGCGGTCACAGGGAAGCCCACCGCTCCCACCTCTGAAGGCCGCAGCATTTTTTCTCTTATCCGGCTCTGGGTTGAGGGTTCACATGGACACGCCCCCTGGCCAGTGTTATAAACCGGTCGGTCGCGTGAGACGCGCCTCAACACAGCCCTGGATGGCTGCGTGGCCGGTAGTGTTTTAGGCCCTCCTTATTCATACTAGGATCTTGTATTATCTTTGATCTCAGCCTTATGGTCTAAGATTATATATAGTAATTTTAGCTCAGTGTCACTCCTTTTCTAGCAGCCCCTGGCAGCCCCATCTGAGTGACCTATTTATATAAAAATTTCTCTTACTTAATGATATGTAATCCTTTATTCCTTGCCTTCCAGAGCTTTCATATGGGGGATTTTTAGAATGTTTAATTTAAGCCCTTTCACTTGTTAGACCCAGGTTTGATGGCCCCCTGGGTCTGACAGAATTAAAAAATATTTCTTGTTATAGACTGTAAAGTATTATAGATTCAGATGCTGATCTAAGGATTCAGTACTAACCTTTTATACATATATCCAAGAAGGACAGCACAATCTCAAAGGAATATAATATAAGGAATATAATATAAGTGCCACAGTGCTCTGCAAAGTGTATCCAGTTCAGTCCAAAAGCACAGGCACTCAGTGGTCTTAAATACAAAATCATGTTTATTAAATCAAAATTAAAGACATATGTCTTTTTAATCTTGATTGAATAAACGTGATTTTTTTTATTTAAGACCACTAAGTGCCTGTGCTTTTTGACTAAACTTATATATATATATAAAAACAAAAAACATTTTCACAGTACACAAGAAATAAGAGAGACTGTAGAGGTCAACATAATAGGTGAAGAAACTACACCAGAGATACAATTAGATTTCCAAGACTCATGTGCAAAGGAGACTCTAATGAGTCTATTAAGTGAACAACTAAACACAGGAGAAAAAAATGCACATATAGGTTTCAAGCCTAAGTCTACCTTTTACCCCATTCAGTCCAGAGGGACTATTTTAGAACAATTTCAAGAAAGAGTGGTCAAAGACTTAGAAAAATTAAATACAGCCAGTAGTCCCTATAAAGACACTAATTTAACAAGAAAAGAGAGAATAGCTCTGAAAGAAATCGCAGAAAATGATAACATAGTCATTAAAAAATCAGACAAGGGGGGCAGCATAGTTGTACTAAATAAGACAGACTATGATAAAGAAATAAAAAGACAACTCAATGACATAAATAACTATCAAATACTAAGAGGAGACCCAAAATCAAACTACATGCTCCAACTCTCCCACCTATTGGATGAGGGCCTAGCAAATGGTTTCATAAATAAAGCGACACATGATTATTTGACAAATAAACATCCAAAGACACCACTATTCCACATATTCCCAAAAGTACATAAAAGTACAGAAAATGTTCAGGGGCGACCCATAGTGTCAGGGATGGGATCACTACTAGAACCGGTATCAGAATGGGTGGACTCCATCCTACAGCCATTAGTTCTAAATTTAACCAGCTATCTCAGGGACTCCACACACTTAATACAAAAATTAAAAAATGTAACATGGACTACCAAAAGCAGATGGTTATCCCTAGACGTAGTGTCACTTTATAGTAATATACCACATGCACTAGGTCTAGAAGCAGTTAAGTATTTCCTACAAACACGTAGTAATTTGGATGGGAATATTCAGGAATTTCTGTTAAGAATCATAGAATACCTTCTAACACATAATTATTTTTCTTATGGAGGGGTGTTCTATCTGCAGAGATGTGGCACAGCTATGGGGGCAAAATTTGTCCCCACTTACGCCAACTTATTTATGGGCTGGTGGGAGCTGTGCCACATCTATGCGGATGGAAGCCCCTTCAGGGAAAATATTAAGCTTTACCACAGATTCATAGATGACCTGATTCTAATATGGGAGGGGGATGACGCCTCAATAGAAAACTTCCTGCAATACATAGGAAATAATAAGATGGGAATTAGATTCACACATGAGTTAAAAAATAAGGAAATTAATTATTTGGACCTCACACTGCGAGGTAATAACTTTAATGGCGAAATTGAAACCAAAATATATAAAAAACCAATAACTAAGAATGCACTTTTACACGCAAGGAGCGAACACCCCAAAGAAACCTTCAGAGCCATAGCAAAGGGTCAACACATTAGAATAAAAAGAAACTGCTCTAATGACGAAGATTATTTAAAAGAAGCAAATCTCCTAGATAAACAACTTAAAGAGAGGGGCTACAACAAACAAACTATAAAGAATGCACGCATGGCAGTGTCCACTAAGGTACAGAGAGACTTGATTGTAACTAAACCTAAAAAGAAACCCAGATTTGATACAAATAGAATCAAGTTCGTCACACAATACTCACCCCAATATAACCAAATATGTAATATAATAAAGAAACACCTACCTATTTTGAAGGCAGACAACAGTCTAGCAAAAATAATAGACAGTAATTGTCTTTTTTCATATAGAAGAGGCAGGACTATAGGGAATATAGTCTCCCCAACTAATCTAAAAATGAACAAGAGAACAACTTGGCTACAATCTAAAGGTCTCTACAAATGTGGTTACAGTGACTGTAAAGCATGTAAATATGCAGACATAGGAAACACCTTTAAATCGACTAAGACAGGAGAAATACTCCAGATAAATAAACACTTAAACTGCAGAGACAAAGGGGTAGTGTACCTCATAGAGTGCAATATTTGCAAACTTCAGTATATTGGAAAAACGGTGAGAGAAATAAGAAATAGAATTAGAGAGCAGTTATCCAATATCACAGTAGACACAGAAAAGAGCAGACAAAGAGAGGACAAACTGCTACCAATAACTAAACATTTTATAGAGGTACACAATAGGAACACCACATCACTCAGATGGACAATAGTAGAAAAAATAACCCTAGATTCAAGGGGGGGAGATCTGGACAGTATACTCAGTAAGAAAGAGGTATACTGGATGTTCCGTATGAAAACAAATGTACCCTATGGATTTAATTCCAGGTTTGAGCTTATAAACTTTTGGAAATTAACCTATTATGTAAAGAACCATAGTCAAGAAAGTAAAGGATTAGATATATATAAGTAACTAGATAACCAAGGGTTTAACTAAGAGCTCTGGAATTTAAACAAACTTAAATTCATATAAAAGTAAATTTAATCCTGTATATAACAATTTCGAGATGACACTAATATTTAAACCAATGACAATGATTTTGTTAAACTCGAATTAATGTTATATCTCAATCCACAACAGACTCCAGAAGCCTACATTAATAAAGCATATACTTACATAAAAAGTTTCAGGTACCCCATACTATATAATATAATAGAGAGGAAATTATACATACAATAACACTCAGGGGTTAACTGACTGAAACTAATTGGGCAAGACTGTTTTTAATTAACCTCATTATGAAATGTATATAGTTGTGCAATTACTGCACCAGATCAGAGGTCTATGAGTACGGCTCAACAGAGCTGAAACGCGTAAGACCTGACCTGATCTGATGCCCTTTTACTTCCCCATGTTTTGGATATGCTTTTAAATATACTTCAATAAAATATTTCAAGTTTTAATCTACTCACGGCTGGAAATTCCCTTGCTTGTATTTGGATATATATATGTATATACAGGTCTTTGTGTCTAGATGTACCTATGCACATTTTTATGCATATGTAGCTATATTTGTGTGCGTGTGTGTATATGTACATATTTATGTGTATGTGTGTTCCTATACATGTTTTTATGTATGCATGTCAGACATCCCAACCTGCAAAAACTAATTTCAGGGAGGTGGCTTCACCCTCTACTGCGTCGCCACCCCCCCCCCCCTTCCCAGTTATATATTGGACACCTTGAATCCCTAAATAAGATAGAGACTTATCATTAAAGTAGCTTCCCACTAAAGAAACATTTAAAAAAAAGTAGCTTTATTGCACAACATACAAACCTATTTTCCAGTGATCGTACGCTTTTTGAATGCTTAAATATTTTAGAATACGAAGTTTATTTACGTGCAGTAAATAAGGTAGTATTTGTTTTATTTTATTAAAATCAATGGGGGAATTTTGGCTACTGATGCATGCTTTGAGGGTTCTATAACATCCCAGCAACTAAAGGCATTCCTTAAAGAAACACTTTTCTGGATTTCGGCCACATTAGATCATGGTACTTGGAGTTTCAGGGAGATTGCATTCCATTTGCTGGCATCAGGGAGCAGCTATTACAATCAGGGAGACTCCCTGAACTTCAGGGAGAGTTGGGATGTCTGGCATGTGTAGGTGAATATATGCATGTGTGTGTGTATTTATATATATATACACATGTCTAGGTGTATACATGTACATGTTTTTTATGTATACATATGTATGTATATATGTGTGTATTTTGTCTCTTTAGGCTTGGTTTGGGGTCTGTAAGTCTGTAGGTCTCTTTAGGCTTGGTTTGGAGTCTGTGGAGTCCTCATAGAATAATACTATAGGAGCTTGTTTTACTTAAATAGTAATATATGTCCAGAAGTTAATGCCACTTGTCATTGTTTTTTATGCACATTTATATGGCTTAATTTTGGAAGCTTGTATTGCACAGGCTATTCAGTCTAAATTGCTCTTAATACATCTCTATTGGAGCGCAGTTCTAAATTCCATACACATTTTCCATTATATATATATATATATATATATATATATATATATATATATATATATATTAAAATTTCGACAAATTTAGTATAAAGAAAAGGGATTGCAGCACTCTTTTAGAAAATAGTCTTATTTAAATTTATTTCAGAATCGAATCTAAAAATAGCGGACTCTAGCCCTATCAATGGGCAGAATTCCTACACATCATAGACACACATTTAAAAAAGATGCATAAATCACACTTGACTGGCCAGTCTTATCTATAAATAATCTATTTGCTTTTTGAGGTCAGTTAGTGTGACATCTTTAGGAGCTTGCCAATGTACGTTTCACCCCTTGTTGCTCCAAACATATCGGGGCTTCCTCAGGGCTCAGGGGACCATTCTAAAGTTGCAACATTTTTTCGTTACATTTGTTGCTTTACTGTTATAATCTTTTTGTACGATATTATACCTGTAGTGTTTAGTGCTGTACAGATATATATTTTTTTGTTTTTTTTTGGTTGTTTATAGTTATATACCAAATTACAAATAGATTATTTATAGATAAGACTGGCCAGTCAAGTGTGATTTATGCATCTTTTTTAAATGTGTGTCTATGATGTGTAGGAATTCTGCCCCTTGATAGGGCTGGAGTCCGCTATTTTTAGATTTGATTCTGAAATAAATTTAAATAAGACTATTTTCTAAAAGAGTGCTGCAATCCCTTTTCTTTATACTAAATTTATCGAAATTTTGTATACTCCATCTATCTTCTTTACTTTTTAATATTAATTACTATAGGGTCTGCACCATGTGACTACATCTAACTAAAATAGTATATATTCTTTCGCCGTAAGTGGTGAAATAAGCAATCTCTCCCCTAAAAAATATTTTGTATATATATATGCATTCAACTGTTACATATTTAGCTGCTTCAGTTTTATTGAATATGAAGACATTATCCTGTATTAGGCTGGATATATATATATATATATATATATATAAACCTATAATAGGGCTTTATTTTAGTTTGTAGCCTTTATGAGCCTATATATTTTAAGTTATTTTGCCTGATTTCAGGCTGTATATTTTAGGCTATATTTATATAGTATTTTAGCCGGTATTATAGCTATATTAGATATAAGCCAGTATAAAGGTTTTCCTGAATATAGTAGATCTGCCTAATTGAGGCTTCATTGTATAATTAGCTTGCAATAAACTTGTAGGATATTTTTAATATAAGTATATTAGGCTATATTATATCATGAACCCTAATATTTATTTTATTAAATAGGATTATTTTAACCGGTATTAGGTTATTTTGTTTTTTAGTATTTTGGCTTGTATTAAAGGATTACTGTAGTTTTATTCTTGGCATATATAACAATTATATAAATTGGGTTATAATGTTCAAAGAAATTATTTGCACCTACTTGCAGTTTCAAACGATCCTTCTAATACATATATATATTTAGTTTAAAAAACTTCTAATGACATAGGCTAAGACAGCCTACAAATAAAGGCTGTACGATCATCCGTATATTCAACCAATAATATTCAGCTTTTATTAATCAAATTAAAACGTTTAGTCGGCATCTTGCGCATGCGCAATCTGATCCGAGCTATAAAAAGTTATTTCTTTCTTATGCCCACACAATGATAAGTTGCTCATTAATGCTAGAGAGATGCTATATGCGAACAGCACTCACCTTATTAGCGCAGCTCCGTCACCCGCTCTGCAATTTCAAAACAGATAAACACAAGGTGACATATTCTCTGACGTGTCAAAAGCTTGCAAAGGCACATCACGGATAATGTCCGCCATAATGGTACCTGGGTTCTCATGCAAGGATAGGGCTAGGTGATCAGGTACCCACGGAGTGGGTTTGGAAATCAGGATTACTTTGTGAATCAATTGCAAGCAAACAGTAAGTTATTACAAAGTATGTGACATTAATAAGTGTCTTATTTTTAAACGTTGTATCTATTTTTCAAAAATATATATTAACCGTTCTTAGGCTTTTCTATATAACTGTATTTTAAGCCTGTTTTAGGCTATTTTAAATATAGCTATATTAATCCTGTATTATTTTGCGTGGCGGTATCTGTTGGCACTCTCCCAATATCTGATCATAATAATAAAAATAAGGCTCTATTAATTCATCTATTAAACCTATTAAGGCTATATTCTGTAACTATTTTAAGCCTGTAATAAGGCTCTATTAAATATAACTTTATTTAGCCTGCCTTTAGGCTATTCAAAATTCAAATTTTAGCCTGTTAAACTGTTCCTTCTTCTGAAGAGGACTTTTTTCTTTTTTTTTTTTTTTTTTTTACCTTTGCTGTCACCCCGTAATTAAATCCTTTCCCCCTCTTTTGAGGTGGATCATAACCCCTCTTAACACACTCCAGAACTGTCTCCCATGCTTCAGTTTCTTTCAGCCCATAATAGGTTTCACTTTCGCCCTCAAGTGGCTTTGGAAGGCCTCACGCCCCTCTTCTGGGCATCTCACTTAGGAGTATTGTTTAATCTGTTTTGTACTAACTAGCTTCTTTCTTAGTACTCCTCTAATCCTTTTACCTATTCCCTTGGAGAGATAGTCTAGTCAAAGGTGAATATTGGATTGGTTTTGGCTATACTATCTCTTTAATGTATTTTGTCTATCTCCTCCGGTGCTGTGCTGAGAGTCCATGCGGAAGCGTGCATGACCAGTGACTAGCTCCTGTCGGTCATGCGAGCCGCTGCACTGGTTTCTCATTGGGGTTTTATTTCCTTTACTTTCCTAGTTTTATCTTTCCTTTGAAAATGTCTTTTCCTTGTGTATTTCTCTTCTCTATCCTCTTCTTCTAAGTAGTTTTTTGCCTTTGATAGTTTGTATCAGCCATGGCCGACGTATTAAATCATCCTTAATCCCTTTTCAGAGGTATCCCTTAATTACTATAAACTCTGTAGCTCAATATCAGAGTTTCTTTTATCCTCGCAATTGGTTTGGGAAGACCCTATATCTCCAAGTCTCACATAGAGGCATACCCCCAGCTCAAAGGCTGTTAGCCCCTTCCCCAGGCTTTTCACATAGGGGTAATAGAACCTCCTCCCCAGAAGTAAAATGGGGTTTAAAGAACCCTCCTTTCCCAGGGTTTTCAAGAGGGACATCAGAGCTTCAACTCTGACAAATTTTTGAAATTGTTCATTTTGTTTTGAATTTTTTTATGTAAGTGCTTTAAAAATGCAAAATATGAAATAAATACATTCAGATTATTGTAGACACAAGAAGAGAGAGGCGCACAAATGTGTGTATCGGTTTGAATAAGGTCAGCACACACTACTAATGCTTTGTACACAGGGTACTCACACTTTGGCGCAGCACACCAGTGTGCTTGTGGAAGCAGGCTGGCAATCAAAGCTGACCAGCTGGCTCTCTCTGGCTCTTCTTCGATATACAGTGGCCCTCCAAAAGGTAGAATGTCTGTTTGTCATCCCCACGACTCCCAGCATTTGAGTCGTATTCCGGGGTCCTAAACTAGTAGAGGTGATAGTACTGAAGATTTCACAGCCAGCAGGAAGGAGGCAGAAGCGGGACAGGCAGAGTCCGGGAACACGCAACTCCCTTCCCAGAATCAGCCCACGCCTGGTGTAATATCAGATTGTGTATCCCTAATAAATCCTGTATCGCTCTCCAGCAGTCACCTCCAGATCCCAAAATCTGATAAAAATGATTCTTATTAATATTTAAAAAAATAATTATAAGGGTTAAAAGGTATATGACAAGGTGTTTGACTCTGAGGGGCTATACTGTATATATACATACATATGTTCAAATATGTGTGTATATATATATATATATGTGTGTGTGTGTGTATATATATATATATATATATATATATATATATATATATATATATATATATATATATACATATATATATACATGTGTGTGTGTGTGTGTGTATACAGGTAGCCCTCAGTTTACGCCGGGGTTAGGTTCCAGAAGGAATGGTTGTAAATTGAAACTGTTGTAAATTAAAACCCAGTTTATAATGTAAGTCAATGGGAATTGAGGGAGTTAGGTTCCAGGCCCCTCTCAAAATTGACATAAGTAACACCTAATACATTATCGTTAAAGCTTTGAAATGAAGACTTTAAATGGTAAACGGCATTATAAACCTAAAAATATACTGTAGATTGTATCATCATCAATCTAAGTTTAATGAACAAAAACAAAATCACACAACAGACTATCATCATCAAACTAAGTTTAATGTAGAAAAACATTTTTTTACTTGCATTTTTCTGCAGCTAAGGGAAGTGGCTGCTAGATCTTGTTCCTTTAAAAACGGATCCATTGCTCAGGTCTGGTTATACACTGATTAGCCTGCCTGTGTTTAATCACACAACAGACTGTATCATCATCAAACTAAGTTTAATGAACAAAAGCGTTTTTTACTTGCCTTTTTCTGCAAACAGTTCTCTGCATTGAGTCTGCAGCTAAGGGAAGTGGCTGCTAGATCTTGTTCCTTTGAAAGCTGATCCATTGATCATGTCTGGCTTGCTTTTCTTTGCATGTGTTTGCTGCAACACAAGCGGACAGCTCCACCTACTGGCTATTTTAATGTATGCATGTGCTAATGCTTTTAATAGCAGTTAATGCTTTTCAATAGCAAAAAAAAGGGCGTTATTCTGAAACAGCGCAAATTGAACCGTCGTAAACCGAGGGCCATCTGTATATATATATATATATATATATATATATGTATGTGTGTGTTTACAGATGTATTTAAGTATTTGTATTTTACTGTATATTTACTATACATATTTAACATTCCAATGTTCTTCACTTACAGGAAAATTAAATCTATTTCCTAAGATATGGTAGCCAGGTTTGAAAATTCTAGGATCTCCAGATTACATGATGTCACCATTTATTTCTAATAATGCATTGAATCTCACTATTCAGACACAAAAGCCAACTGCTTGTCCTGATTTCTGTACCCTGTGGATGGCTAAAACTTGCTTGATCTCATTCTCAGTCAGATATTTGATAACCCCATTCTTTAAAATGGCTCCCTATTTCTCTTAACTTTAACTCAACTAAATTCTCATCCGAGACTATCTTACATACTCCCAAGAGTTGGCTATGGGGCAAATACCTTATTAAAAACGGAGGAAGATCGCTGCTGTACGATGAACTGCTGCCATATAGTGTTCCAGAAATGGGCAGGCTCCCAAGCTTAAGTCCCTGCTGTTCAACAAAAGATTCCAAAAGAAAGAAAATGAAAATAGAAGTAAATTAATAAGTCCTTTAAAATTGCATTCCCATTAAGGGAAAAATCCCAAAATGTTAATACATTGTTTTTAATGTGTGTATTTAAATACATTCAATATTTCATGCTGCCACTTTCTGGAGTTTGAATTAAGCTTTTAACCATGCCGCTCCATCTCTATGGAATACTCTCCCCAGCGCTGTGACTTTCAAGGCTAAAATCTCTAACTTCAATCCCTCTTATATAAATGTACCATGTGTAAAGCAATTTGAGTCTGATCAGGAAAAAAGCATAATATAATGTATTATTATTATTATTATTATTATTATTATTATTAACTGGAGTGATAACAATTTCAAAACAATGTAGTTTTACTAAAATAACAATTGTGACTAGCCTTTTTGTCTCTATAATCATGCTGGATTAGCTCCTCCAAATGAGTCAAGTTGTTGGTTGAGTTTGGCTATTGAAAAACAGTTGCAGCTAACAAGATGTTAATTTGTTTTAAAATGTTAAAACTTGGCTGATATGTTATTCTATAGCAAGACAGCAGAAATATCTTGTAATTACAAGGTGTTTAGTGTCTCTTTAAATCCTGGCTTCTCTGCATTTCAGTGATAAATACCAACTTTGCTTCTGCTCTATAAAACCATTTTAATTTTGTCTTATTACAGTGTTTACTTTGAAACCCTTTAGGAGTTAATGATTTATTACCAAATACTGCTGTTCCAATATAAAACATCATGTTAATAGATGTGGGATTTTGAAAAAGCTCTTCGTATTTATTGTTTAATCATTGATTTAGTCTTTCTTCTGTTTGGGCAAAGCCTTAAACTGCTGTTTAACAAAATAATTTTTCAGTGATTGGAACATGTCTTTTCAAATTTATTGAACCATGCAATTTCATAAGCTGTCTGACATTTACAGCTTGCTTACTCAAATAAAACATTATATCTTTTTCTAAGTAAATATAAACATAAATATTGCTATTTATAATACAATCAATAGCAAAGTAAATCATGCACATATTTCCCATTAGTTGTTAATAACTTTTTTTTCTCTTTATAACAGGATTGGATAGATGGGAGTTTTACAAATAGCCTTCCAATTTTGCCTATGGGAAGGACTGTAACCGTGTCCCCCTTTTCTGGTCGATTAGATATCTGCCCACGGGATAAAGGTCATATGGATATATATGTAAATCTTGCCAAGCAGGACACTATGGTAAAGTGATATTCATTAACATTATTTCATCAATACACTTCATAATTTCTTAAAGTAATGATTTATTAAGAATCACATTTTCATTAAAGAGACATAAAATTCATAGCATAGTACTGCATTGCAACATTAAATGGATTAAAATGGTTTAACTAAAAGTAGTTCAGGGATGCACCTTTGAAAATCCCAATCAAATCCATGTTCCTGTTTTACTTTGCTAATTAGGGATACATGTAAATATGCTGGAGCTCTGATCTAATCAATCACCGCAGAATGTTCCATCAGGTAAATTTCACCACACTTAACATTCAAGAAAGGTCAAAATTAAAATGCGTGTGGGTGCATTTACATTTTAAGTAGAAGCATTTCTGCAATATGCTTCTATTAGCAAAATGCATCTACTAAATCTTCTCTTTTTAGTGGCTGTGTGTACCCTGTGCATCAGCATTCACACACTACACCTTTTCATAGAGTAGTATATTGCTAAAACTATTCTGTTTAAAAATGACTAAACTAAAACAATATTAAAAAGGTATTTCTTTCCTAAGACATGGAGAGTCCACAATGTCATTCCAATTACTAGTGGGATATTCACTCCTGGCCAGCAGCAGGAGGCAAAGAGCACCCCAGCAAAGCTGTTAAGTGTCACTTCCCGTACCCATAACCTCCGTCATTCTCTTTCCCTCTGTCAATGGAGGATGTGAAGTTTGGTGTCTGAAGATTTTATTCCTTTTTTGGGTACTTTTCCCTGCAAGCAAGGATTTGGGTTTAGCTGTGTCCATGTCAATCTCTTGAGTAAGAGTAGTGGTTGCTTTTAGGAAGTTAGAAAGTGGTTAGGTGGACCTTGCTTTGTTTTCTAACATATTTGCTGCCCTAGTTATAGAAAGCCAGAGTTGGTTAGTCTGCTCTTTCTTTTTCTACAGGTCTCTGTAAGGAGTATGTGTCCTTTCACGCCTTGTAAGCTGCCCCCATCCAAATCTTGTTTGTCTTTTCTCCAGGAATTTCTTGTACCGATACTGACTGATATACCATTCAAGTCAGAAACTATATCCATTTTATTTACATCAATGTATTTATTGTGTTTTTTCCTTGTGACACCTCCTCTAATTTATGAATGAACAATGAAGCTAGTTCACAATGTTATCAAACAAGACAATTTCAATTTCCAATACATTAACGGTAACCAACAATAAGATGCAGAACATGGTTACGGAGAACCAATCAGAGTACAGGGACGGGTCATACATACAGGTATTACCCACTCTGTTCAGCCGGCGCGTACCCCTCTGAAGAAACGTTATGTGAAATGCGCGTCAGGGGCACTACCACAAGGTTATGGAACCTCTCTGCTTTTAGAAGCTTACTCAGCTATATTTAAATGTTACAAACTTATTGATCTAAATCGAATCAGACAGTGTAACGTTAAACAGGTCTCCGCTATAGAAGATACCTTTTTGAGCTTAACCTGTTGTTGTTCTACTCAGATTAACATTAACTGTGGCCTCCAATATAGTAGAGGCTTTTTTAGGGGCTCGCATTTATTGTTCACACGGAGAGATGCTTCACATTGTTGGGTCATATAGTGATTCACATTGTTGAACATTACAGGTCTTATAGCAATAGAAATAACCTTCCCGGTAGTTACCTGATACAGGTGTAAGGGTAAATAAGTGGTAATTTAACCCATTGTTATTTCCAAAATATACAGCTATAGACTTTATTTACTTAATACTCTATATTGCACCCACAATTATCAAATATCTTTATACATATGGGTTCTCTTTAAGAAGTTCTTTGAACATATATAAGTGTGGCAACATTTGAATTTAAAACTCAACACACATTGCAACAATTATTGAGTCAAAACTGAGTTACATTTATGCTTATGCGATCTGTTTGTGAAATTACTTGGAGAGACCGATATTAGTATAATTATTTTTTATCCCTTATCTTTTGCTCAAGACAACTGTTGGGTTTTTTGTTTCAGGCTAAAACTCAAACAAGATAAATTATCACGTAACTGTCTGTAGTATAAAGCTTATTGCTACCATCAGTTAATATATATACACCATATATTCTGAATGGTTGTAAATATAAAACGATCAACTCTGTGCATTTTGTATAAATAATTATCTACCTGAGTTTAAGCTAGTTTTAAACAGTGTGTGTGTGTGTGTGCGTGAGTACTAGTCCAGTCGGACTCATATTTTATCTCCAATAAAGTTATTTTGTGTAAGTGTGTATGCCTGTGATAATCTGTATCTTTTCACTGATCCTTCTGTTTGTCTGACTACATACAATTGAATGGGTCATTTGTAATTAACTGTTTCAGAGACAGGCAGCCGTTTCTCTTTGCTTTGCAAACTTCTTTGCATGCTTTTATACATTCCTGTGTATTTTACTGTCCTATGCTCTGGAATTTAAGGGTTAAAACTGATAAGAAATTTTAATATTTAATAAACTCTTTAAATTCTGATTCATTGACCCATAAAATTTTCCCTCACCTCTGTTGCTTTAAATCTTGTTATTATATGTCTAAAAAATATAGAGATACAGAGGTTATTATTCCATACAGATTAATATTTCATATCTGTATATCTCTCTTGGAAAGGATAAAATATTCAGGATATCATTTAAAATATCAATTAGATATGTACTTCTTAGATGCCTGGAATGAAAGAGATAATTGTTAGAATGCTTATTTTAAATCCTAAAACTCTCTATGCTTCCAAAATATATATATACATGCACACATTCATTTCTATGCAGTGCATAAAAAAAAAAAATCAGCAGATTATAGATTGTTATATAGTTATTTAAATTTTCAGGCTGTATAAAAAAACGTTTTTAAATTCAAGTAGTTATACTATAACATGTGTCTTTGCTGGTCAACTTTCATTGCTTCAATTACACAGCAGGGATTAATTTGCATCGAAATGTAAATGGTGACTTTCCCACAAAATATGTCACCAATGCTAGACTACCAGGCAACATAAGGAATAGGAGATTTTATCACATATTTCCTGGTAGTGACCACATGGCTTTTAAAATGGTTGTTAAAGTTAAGTAAACCAAATGTTTTATTGTCCTCACTTGGATGCCTTTTAACTTTGCATACTGAATGGGGGAGGACTGAATATGGGCTTCAAGTCGATTTTTGAATGAATGAATCATTTGGTTCTGATTAGCCAAATATATAATATATATATATATATATATATATATATATATATATTAATCTTTACATATACCTTGACAGGAGCCAATGAAGGGACTCACAGAGAGGTGCAGCAGATACAGAGCGACGGGATAGGTGGATCAGCCTGGCAGATGCATTTAGAATAGTTTGAAGGGGGGAGAAGCGGGAAAGAGGAAGGCCAGTAAGTAGGTTATTGCTGTAGTCAAGTCGGGAAATAACAAGGGAGTGGATTATTAGCTTTGTGGTGTTAGCACTCAGAAAAGGTAGAATCTTGGAAATATTGTGTAGATGGTTGCAGCAGGATGTAGAAAGCAATTGGATATCGGGTACGAAGGATAGATTTGAGTCTAGTGGAACTCCGACGCAACAGACTTGGCGCGATGGGGAAATGGTGAAACCGTCAACAAGGATAAAGAAGTCAGAAGTCGGCGTAGAGCTTGAGGGGGAGATAAGAAGGAGCTCAGTCTTGGACATGTTAATCTTTAGGTGGTGAGAGGCTATACAGGAAGAAATACCAGATAAGCAGTCGCTGACATGAGAAAGGACGGAGAGAGAGAGAGAGAGAGAGCAGGGGTGGAGAGGTAGATCATGGGTGTCATCAGCATAGAGGTGATATTTGAAGCTATAACTGTTGATAAGTTTACCCAGTGAAGAAGTATATATAGAGAGTAGAGGACTCCAACAGACAGAGGCATTTGAGAGGAGGAGCCACCAGCAAATGACACAGAAAAAAACCTATGAGAAAGATAGGAGTGAATCCAGGAAAGAGCGGTGTCACAGAGACCAAAAGAGCTAAGGGTCTGTAAGAGGATGGGGTGGTCAACTGTGTCAAAGGCAGCTGAGAGGTCAAGTAAGATGAGTATAGAGTAGTGCTCAATATTTTTAGCAGAGAGAAGATCGTTAGTAACCTTGGTAAGGGCAGTCTCAGTTGAGTGTTTGAGGCAGAATCCGGAATGCAGGGGGTCAGGCAAGGAGTTGGTGGACAGGAAGTGGGTTAGGTGATTGTAAACTATATTTTTTCCAGGAGTTTTGATGTTGGTGGAAGCAGTGATATGGGGCGGTAGGAGAATTAGGGTCGAGGGAGAGTTTTTTGAGTATGGGAGTGACTTTTGCGTCTTTGAAAGAAGATGGGAATGAACCGGTAGAAAGAGATAGGTTGAAGATGTGCGTAAGAGGAGGAGTGAGGGTGGAAGATAGGGAGAGTATTAGATGGGAAGGGGTAGGGTCGAGCGGGCAGGTAGTGAGGCATGAGGAAGATAGTAAAGAAGAAACTTCATTCTCAGTTGCTGGATGGAAGATGCAGAGGGAGTAACTGGGCCTGTTGTTTAAATATTGTAGGTTGGTGTTGGGATGTTGCTTTGGATAGTACGTGTTTTGTTCAAAAAGTAGTCTGCCAGGTCTTGAGCACTAAAGACAGATGGGGGAGTGGAGCAGGTGGGTAGAGGAGAGAGTTAAAGGTGGAGAAGAGTTGTTTAGGGTTTGAGGAAAGAGTAGAGGTAGGATTGCTTGGCTAAGTGAAGGGCAGAAGTGTATGAACAAAGAATAAACTTATAGTGTATGAAATCAGGTTTAGAGTGAGTTTTCCTCCAGACATGCTCAGCAGTACGGGAAAATTTTTGCAAATAGCTTGTTTGCTGAGAGTGCCAGGGCTGTAACTGACGGTGTGATGTTTTGCGCAGTTGGGGAGGGGCAAGTGTGTCTAGTGCACTGGCGTGAGTTTTGTTATAGTGGGCTGTAGTGCAATCAGGACATGTTATAGTGGAAGTGTGAGGGAGGAGATCTTTAATGATTTTTGAAAACTGGAGCAAATCCACAGCATGTAGATTTCTACAGGTGCCGGGGCAGGATGGAGAAGTGGGTTTAGCTGTTGCATTAATATTATAGGTGACCAGGTGATGGTCTGAAATGGAAAAAGGGCGACAGGCGAGGTCAGATATAGAGCAGAGATAGGAAAATACCAGGTCGATAGAGTGTCCATCATGGTGAGTAGGAAATATGGTGGATTGTGAGAGACCGAAGGAGGATGTGAGTGAAAGAAGTTTAGAGGCAGCAGGGGTAGATGGGTTGTCAATGGGAATGTTGAAGTCCCCAAGAATTAGGGTTGGTATATATGTAGAGAGAAAGTGAGGAAGCCAGGCGGCAAAGTTGTTAAGGAATTGGGAGGTCAGTCCAGGAGGGCGATAGATAGAGAGGGGGGAGAACAGTCGAATACAGTGGACTTCAAAGGAGGAGAAGGAGAGAGATGGGATTGGAGGTAGGTACTGATAAGTGCAGAAGGGTGAGAGCAGGATCCCAACACCGTCGCCACGTTTCTCACCTGGCCTAGGGGTATGGCTAAAGTAAAGACCACCATGTGTGAGAGCAGCAGTGGAAACGGTGTAGGAAGAATATAGCCAGGGTTCGGTAATTGCTAAAAGAGTGAAAGCATTTGAAATAAACAGGTCATGAATGATTGTACGTTTGTTGCAGACAGAGCGAGGGTTCCATAGTGCACAAGTGAAAGGAGTGTGTGCGTATGGGATGCATTGGATGGAAATGAGGTTATGTGTGTTGCTTTTGTTAAAGTTTCTATAAGGAGTGCGTGATTAGGTAATGATGGGAATGAGGGTGGGCCTAGGATTTGGAGAGATGTCACCTGATGCTAATAGCAGCAAGATGGAAAGTAACAGTAGGTGAGAATGAGATTCATAGCAGTGTAGGTATTTTTGTGAGGTGGTGCAGTTTATTGATATAGATTTTAAAATAGAAAGTAGTTAATGAGTGCTAAGGTAAGGAGAGGAAAGGAGAAAGGGGCCTATATAAACTTCATGTGGAGAAGGGTAAGGTATGAGCATGTGAGCATGCTTGTGGAATAGACATGAGACTGTTAAAACGAAAAGCAGTCCTGAAAACATAGCAGAATGTTAAGTGCAAAAGGTTGTTTTTGAAATGAAAATATTTAGCTTGCCTCAAATCTTCTTTATAGAATCATTCTCTCAGCACTTAACTTTTTTCAATTATACATGAAAACTCCTCCCTTTTGTAAACTGAATCACTGTACAAGGCACCAACTCTGTCCCATGTGTGACACATTGATGTCACTTGAGACTCTTGCCCAACTGATCTCTATTACTATTGGCAGAGAGTGCTCAACAGACTTTTCTGGTGTTATTTAACTGTGCTTATTGATTTAGGGGGGCATGCTAATATGCCGCTGTACCCCCCCCAAACATATAGGCTACCAAAATTACAAATATAAGATTGTACTTTACCGGAGTGCAGTGTTTAATTTTTGTATACATACAATGCTTTTCTATAGAAAATTGAAATCTAGTGCAATTATATTTTTCCATTTAAAGGGGAGGAGAGTCCATGGCTTCATTCATTACTATTGGGAATTAAGAACCTGGCCACCAGGAGGAGGCAAAGACACCCCAGCCAAAGGCTTAAATACCTCCCCCACTTCTCTCATCCCCCAGTGCCTTTCGTCACAGGAGGATGGAAGAGGAGTGCCGGAGTTTCGGAGTAGTCTCTTATGGTGGGTAGTACTCTTTGCAATGGGACTAGAGTTTTAAGTAGTTCTGTCAGCCTCTCAATGAGAGCTTGGGCGAAAGTTAGAGTCCGGAGATGCAGGGAGAGTCTTTCTGCGAAACCATCCCGACTCATATTAACAGCTCCATAAGCAATCAGCGTTGACGAGTTTCTCTGCCTGCTTTCTTCACTCAAGTCCATGTAAGGAGCGAGGCTACTAACCTGTCACACTTGAAGGGCCGTGTTCCTGTTCCACGGCGTAGATTCTGTTAAGATTGTTTCATTTTTATTAATAATGATAACATAGAAGACAGGGTCACAGTGTATCGTCTTTTAATCATTACACAATCAAGGGTTAATATTCCTGGAAGGGGGATTATTGAACAGGGGGGGTTTATACATGATATTGTTTATTGTGTCATTGCTGCATTATGTGCAAGATGAAGCTCTGGCAATGTGTGGAACTTTCAGGTTACTTGAGCAAACTTGCGCAGTCTTACTGATGTCTAGTACTACTGAGCCGTCTACCTCTGAGGGTTCTTCGTCCCAGGAGGTGCATTCCCTACATTCATCTCCGATTGCACATTCAGCGCCCCGGGGTCCAATAGTTACTCCTTCGGGAGAGATTTGTTTGCCATCAGACTTTGCAGACCAACTGAAATCGGCGGTTTCAAAAGTGATCCATGCCTTACCACGTTCTGTTAAGCACAAGCATAGGGTTTATCATAGTGACCCGGCCCAGGGTTAGTCCTCGCTGATGGAAGATCTAGAGGCTCTATACGATGACGATGCCCACTCCGATTCTTCGGAGGAGGCCCCTTCTGGGTCAGAGTCCATGTCATCTAAACCTCCGGCGGCGGAGGAGCCTGATTATAGGTTTAGAATGAAGAATTTGCGCTTTCTGCTTCGGCAGGTGCTTGCTACTCTGGATGTTCCGGAACCTAAGATACCAGAGGAACTTGCGATTCCTAAGCTTGACAAGGCATATGAGGACAGAGTAGTACCTCAGTCTTTCCCAGTTCCCGTTTAGATGGCTAATATTATTAAGAACAAATGGGAGTGATTAGGTTCTTCCTTTTCCCCTTCTTTTAAAAAACTGTTCCCCGTCCCGGACTCTCAGCTTGAGCTGTGGGGGACCATCCCTAAGGTGGATGGGGCTATCTCTACACTCGAGAAGCGGATGACTATTCCCCTTGAGGATAGTTCGTCGTTTAAAGAGCCCATGGATAAAAAGCTAGAAAACATATTGAGAAAGATTTTTCAGGACACAGGATCTATTTTTCAGCCAGCAGCGGCCATGGTCGCTGGAGCTGCGACATATTGGTGTGAATCCCTGTGTGAAATGGTCCAGGGGGAGACATCCATCGATGAGATACAGGGGAAGATTAAGGCGCTGAAGATCGCCAATTCTTTCATCTGTAATGCCAATATGCAAATTATTTGCCTGAATGCTTAGGTGTCAGGTTTTTCTGTTTTAGTGTGCAGGGGCTCTGTGGCTAAAATATTGGTCTGCAGACATGACCTTTAAGGAGAGCCTGTTGTCCCTGCCTTTTCAAGGAAAGATCCTCTTCGGTCCAGGATTGGATTCGATTATATCCAAGGTTATGGGAGGCAAGGGAGCTTTCCTACCGCAGGATAAGAAGGCTAAGCCTAAAGGATCTACTTTTCATCCCTTTCGTGCGGATAAGGCCCAGCGCCAGCAAACCACCGCAAAAGCGGACCAGTCCAAGGGATCTTGGAAGCCAGCTCAATCTTGGAACAAGTCTAAGCAGAGCAAGAAGCCCACCGAGACGAAATCGGCATGAAGGGCCAGCCCCCGACTGGTCTCCGGATCACATAGGAGGCAGATTATCTCTATTCTCAGACACATAGTTGCACTACATTCAGGATCCTTGGGTTCTAAAGGTGGTCTCCCAGGGTTACAGGATAGGGTTCAGATCCCATCCGCCTGAGGGCAGATTCCTCCTGTCAAACCTGTCTTCAAGACCAGAGAAGAGAGAAGCCTTTCTAGAGTGTGTGAGGGATCTCGCCTCTCTCGGGGTTATCTTACCAGTACCCCTAGCAAAAAAGGGTCTAGGGTACTATTTAAACCTTTTTGTGGTTCCAAAGAAGGAGGGCACGTTCCACCCGATTCGGGACCTAAAGTGTTTAAACAAGTTTCTTAGTGTTCCATCGTTCAAAATGGAAACAATCAGATCTATGCTGCCCCTAGTTCAAGAGGGACGACTATAGACTTGAAGGACGTCTACCTTCATGTTCAAATTCACAGGGACCACTTCAGGTTCCTAAAATGTGCATTTCTGGACCAACACTTCCAGTTTGTGGCCCTTCCTTTTGGTCTGGCGACGGCTCCGAGAGTCTTCACGAAGGTTCTGGGGGTGCTGCTTGTAGTGGCCATATCCAGGGGCATTGCGGTGGCGCCTTACCTGGACGACATACTAGTTCAGGCGCCGTCGCTCAGCCTTGCAGAGGATCATTTGAAGGCTCTTCTTCTTCTGCTCCAATCTCACGGTTGGAAGATCAACTCAGGAAAGAGTTCCCTGGTTCTCAGCAACAGGGTGACGTTCCTGGGCACGATAATAGACTCTATGTCCATGAAGATATTTTTCACAGATCAGCGGCGCAGGAAGCTTGCGTCCACCTGTCTTGCCCTTCAGTCCTCCACATGCCCGTCAGTGGCTCAATGTTTGGAGGTGATAGGTCTCATGGTGTCAAGCATAGATGTCATCCCATTTGCCAGGTTCCATCTCAGAACTCTTCAATTGTGCATGTTGAGACAGTGGAACGGCGATCATTCAGATCTATCACAGCTGATATCCATGGATGCTCGGACGTGGAACTCCCTATCTTGGTGGATTTGTCCGGAGCAACTGTCAATGAGGACATCCTTCTTGCGTCCGTCCTTGGAGATTGTGACTACGGACGCCAGTCTGACAGGATGGGGAGCTGTTTGGGGTGCCAGGATGGCACAAGGAAAGTGGTCCATGGAGGAGTCTCTCCTTCCGATCAACATCCTAGAACTACGAGCGATTTACAATGCTCTGACGGCATGGCCTTCTCTGGAGTCGGTCAGTTGCATCAGATTCCAGATCGACAACATTACCTCAGTGGCTTACATCAACCACCAGGGGGTTACGAGGAGCTTCCTCGTGATGAGGAAGTTGTCTCAGATTCTGGAGTGGGCGGAGTCCCACGACTGCTCGCTCTCATCGATTCACATTCCAGGTGTGGACAACTGGGAAGCAGACTTTCTCAGCAGACAATCCTTCCATCCGGGGGAATGGTCTCTTCACCCAGAGATGTTTGCAGAGATTTGTCACAGATGGGGAGCGCCTGAGATAGATCTCATGGCGTCTAGACTCAATTGCAAGCAACCACGATACGGATCGAGGTCTAGGGATCCCCAGGCGGAGCTGATAGATGTCTTAGTGGTTCTTTGGGGATTCAGCCTAGCTTACATTTTTCCACCGTTACCACTTCTACCTCTCGTAGTGGCATGCATCAAACAGGAGTGGGCTTTCTGATTGCTCCTTCGTGGCCGTGGAGGACGTACTTTGCGGATCTGGTGGGGATTTCATCCTCTCCGCCGTGGAGGGTACCTTGTCGCAGTGATCTGCTGTCACAGGGCCCCTTTAAACATTGAAATTTAGATTCTCTGAGACTGACTGAGTGGAGATTGAACGCCTAGTCTTGGCCAAGAGAGGCTTTTCAGAAAGTGTGATTGATACGCTAATTCAGGCAAGGGAGCCAGTCACTCGTCGCATCTACCATAAGGTGTGGAGGACTTACTTGTCCTGGTGTGAGAAGCATGGATATCCTTGGCATAAGGTGAAGGTATCCAGGATTCTGTCCTTTCTGCAAGATGGTTTGGAGAAGGGTCTTGCTGCTAGTTCCTTAAGGGGTCAGATTTTGGCATTATCAATTTTGTTGCATAGGAAACTCGCTGAGCTCCCTGACATTCAATCTTTTGTTCAGGCTCTTTCTAGAATCAGGCTCTGTCTAGAAAGTTGCTCCACCTTGGAGCTTATACTTAGTCCTTAAGGTTTTACAGAGGGTTCCGTTTGAACCTATGCATTTCATAGACATTAAAAATCTGTCTTGGGGGGGGCGTGTCCGAGAAGTGCAGAGAAAGGACGCAAAATGGCTGATCTCCAGCCCAAATCTTCTAATTTCCCGAATGTCGCTGAAACCAAAAGGCATAAGAGGTCAAATATCGCTTAATCAACTACATTAACACTTACTGATCACGTAGATACTAAGCCCTACGATATTGGTTCAGTTTGTACCCTGCTCTGGACGGCTGAGGCCTGGGGACGCTGGATCCTCGACTACCTTTTCTGGCATATCGACTAAGTCAATCACTCTCCGGTAACCCTACATTCGGCACAAAGCTACATTAACCATGGAGGAAGCTCATATGGACTTATCCGCTTTCATACAGGACTTTGATAGGAGACTAGATAGGTGTTTTATAGGCTTATCTAATACGCTAAAAGCGGCGATGAGAGGGGTGTATAACTTTACTTTTGATGCCAAAGTGTCGGGAGCCATTCTGCAAAGGCAATCTCGAGAGTGTCTACAAACATCACCTCTCCGACCCCCTTTACCCGATAGCCATAGAGAAGGTCCTAGAGTGACACCGCAACACCAAAATGACCCACCTTCCTCTGATCCCCTGATAAGGAGTGGCAAAGCTACGGTAACGGCCGTGAATTGCACCGCATCACAGATGGGATTCCCAGAGACCTCGATGCCTCAGCAACCACCCGGCATCAAACTATCTTCTACAGTTCCGGAGGTACACTCCATGCTCCTATCTCTTGACCAAGAAGGGCTGCACGCCTTCACGCCACTGCAAATTGGGACCAGGCGGTTAGACATACTCACATTAATGCCACCTACATATTCAGACACGATGCAGGACTCCAGCAACGGCCATGCCTCTCAGGACAGTCTGGTCCCCTCTCAAGTTTACATGATGCCTCTGAAAATCGGAGTGGGGTAACAGAGTGTAGATTGCCCATATCCACACTCAGGGGCCGCTTTCTGCTCGATATACTGGACACTAGCTTTGGTTATATGCCCATGTGTTGTGGTTTCCCTTAACTAGTGGACGGTTTGCTTCCTTGTTTTAACTAAGTGTTAACAGCTGTATTATTCTGTTATAATTGCATGGGTTTCAGTTTGCTTGTTACATTTGACTTCTATCTTCAAAATGCACAGCCTCATATCGTTTGAAATTCATATTATTTAACCCCAGGCTGAACTCTATTGTAGTATCCCCCAATTATTTTATTATTTAATTATTACAAATTCAATGCTCCCTAGGTGTCTAGCATATGGGGAATTCAACATTTTAAATATCTTATGCATATATATGTAGTTGGTCAAATTGAACTTACATAGTTAACTCCAGAGTTTGCTTTCTTAACAGCACTAGAAATTTTATTTTTATCTTCCTTTAAATTTCTTTGTAAGCTCCCTTAGTATACCTAGTATCATACTGATATGGGGCCCTATATTTTTATGTGAATTTGTCTAGACTCATTAGCCTTAACAACACTCCCATAAGAAATGCTAGAAGAATAATTTCATACATGGGGTATCATATAGCAACACACACTAACCTCTACACTACTCTATGCCGCCGAGTGACTGCTCCTTTTGATTACTGTGTGTTTAAACTGTAGGACTAGTCATGATTCTTATCTCTAGCACTGGGAAGTAACATCATATTTAACTAGAATGGATTGAGGCACTGATGATTCCTATGGGTTTCTATTGCATTATATCTCTGTTTTATTGTCATGAAATGTTTAAATAACATATACAGCATTTCAGAATATGCTCCTTTGTAGTATTAGATCTCCTATCATTGCTTATTCTTGAGTCCCTTAGTCCATTTGTTTACCATGCCTTAGTGGATACCAGAGAAGTCTCCAGTCCATACCTGAATATTATCGGTATTCCCAGCTTTAATAACTTTTTCTTTTTCCTTCTTTTCTTTCTTTCTTATATACGTATTACATACACTTACAGTACAAGCATGTAACTAGCTCCAGAATCAAATATTACCCTAAGTTATTAATGACTCGTACAAATAATCTAAGTTTATATCTTGTACATATGGGAACTTTTTCCTATAATCCCTGAAGTACCATAGAATTCTTAGCATAGTTGCTTCTTTGTTGTATTTCAGTCGCAATTGTCCCCATGCCCCAATATATTATAAAGCTAACAACAAAGAGTATCATAGAGTCATTCAGGGAGTGCAGAATTATTAGGCAAGTTGTATTTTTGAGGATTCATTTTATTATTGAACAACAACCATGTTCTCAATGAACCCAAAAAACTCATTAATATCAAAGCTGAATATTTTTGGAAGTAGTTTTTAGTTTGTTTTTAGTTTTAGCTATTTTAGGGGGATATCTGTGTGTGCAGGTGACTATTACTGTGCATAATTATTAGGCAACTTAACAAAAACAAATATATACCCATTTCAATTATTTATTTTTACCAGTGAAACCAATATAACATCTCAACATTCACAAATATACATTTCTGACATTCAAAAACAAATCAGTGACCAATATAGCCACCTTTCTTTACAAGGACACTCAAAAGCCTGCCATCCATGGATTCTGTCAGTGTTTTGATCTGTTCACCATCAACATTGCGTGCAGCAGCAACCACAGCCTCCCAGACACTGTTCAGAGAGGTGTACTGTTTTCCCTCCTTGTAAATCTCACATTTGATGATGGACCACAGGTTCTCAATGGGGTTCAGATCAGGTGAACAAGGAGGCCATGTCATTAGATTTTCTTATTTTATACCCTTTCTTGCCAGCCACGCTGTGGAGTACTTGGACGCGTGTGATGGAGCATTGTCCTGCATGAAAATCATGTTTTTCTTGAAGGATGCAGACTTCTTCCTGTACCACTGCTTGAAGAAGGTGTCTTCCAGAAACTGGCAGTAGGACTGGGAGTTGAGCTTGACTCCATCCTCAACCCGAAAAGGCCCCACAAGCTCATCTTTGATGATACCAGCCCAAACCAGTACTCTACCTTGCTGGCATCTGAGTCGGACTGGAGCTCTCTGCCCTTTACCAATCCAGCCACGGGCCCATCCATCTGGCCCATCAAGACTCACTCTCATTTCATCAGTCCATAAAACCTTAGAAAAATCAGTCTTGAGATATTTCTTGGCCCAGTCTTGACGTTTCAGCTTGTGTGTCTTGTTCAGTGGTGGTCGTCTTTCAGCCTTTCTTACCTTGGCCATGTCTCTGAGTATTGCACACCTTGTGCTTTTGGGCACTCCAGTGATGTTGCAGCTCTGAAATATGGCCAAACTGGTGGCAAGTGGCATCTTGGCAGCTGCACGCTTGACTTTTCTCAGTTCATGGGCAGTTATTTTGCGCCTTGGTTTTTCCACACGCTTCTTGCGACCCTGTTGACTATTTTGAATGAAACGCTTGATTGTTCGATGATCACGCTTCAGAAGCTTTGCAATTTTAAGAGTGCTGCATCCCTCTGCAAGATATCTCACTATTTTTGACTTTTCTGAGCCTGTCAAGTCCTTCTTTTGACCCATTTTGCCAAAGGAAAGGAAGTTGCCTAATAATTATGCACACCTGATATAGGGTGTTGATGTCATTAGACCACACCCCTTCTCCTTACAGAGATGCACATCACCTAATATGCTTAATTGGTAGTAGGCTTTCGAGCCTATACAGCTTGGAGTAAGACAAAAGGCATAAAGAGGATGATGTGGTCAAAATACTAATTTGCCTAATAATTCTGCACTCCCTGTAGAGACACGAGCCTGGCATATGACTAAATGTTGTTCACCTTTACTATATATAGTTATGGGGCTCTTTGAGATATTACAGGGTTCTGGTTTGTATTCTGACGCTCTTCACTTGCCTTCCTAACTATCTCACATTGCAGAGTTCTTCACAACACCAATTATAGAAACCTACCTTTAGGTCAATGTCACGCACTCATAAATCTTACCTAACATAATTTTAGGATATTGACCCAATATATGTAATTCAATGGCTCTAGAAGTGCTGTTATCCCATTTATTCTCTGTTCAAAGTCTAGTCCCCTATATGTACTTTAGATTATCTTTCCTATTGTAGCTCCTTACTAGGACCCCACAGCATCAGCCGAATCTATCCACTGTATGGCAACTAACCATCCTAGATGTGAGATGCTTATGGGAATCATTATACTCAGTCTACTATATAGTCTACTTTAATATCTTAGCAACTAATCTCCAGCCAATTCTTCCTTGGTTCACATATTGATCTTTTAATTTCCTGAGCCGCCCTCATTTAGTTCATAAGTTTCGTAAAACGTAAAACCTAAGAGTGACCTTAGATACTTTAAGAGGAATTTATGCTTTTGCTGTCCCTCAGCCCACCCGATTAAATTTATAACTAGCTCAACAGAGATCCTACCAAATCATATCAAAGTGACAACTTTATATCCCCCAAGCACTTGGACACGTCCCCCCCTTCCCCCTTTTTCTTTTAACCAGAGCGGCTCTTGCCTGCTGTCTTCCCCCCCCAAATAAAACCTAGATATTAACCCCTTACCTTACCACAATCCACTCTGAATAGATAAATTGCTCTTTGGTTTATACAGTAAGTAGGGGAACATCCTTGCTACCATCAAGTTACAGGTTATAAAAAGAGGTCTCTGCAATATATGTCCCAGTTAATTGTCCCTGCCATGCGTTAAGCTCAACCATTGATATCATACATCTTATAATTCACACCCCAGATATACCTCTATACTCTCTGCCAGTACCTATACTCTCCTTGCTAGAACTCCTGTTTTATTACTGTGCTCTGCTCCAGCTTTTCCTCGAAGGTACTTAGTATAGCTCTGGGTTTGGCATGGTATTTGTAACTATATTGATGGCACCTTATTGTTCGGTTTCTGGACATATGTACTGTAACTATGTTATTATGCTTTACCTCAAAAAAAAAAAATCTGTCTTGGAAGGTTCTCTTCCTGTTGGCTATTGCATCGGCACGCAGAGTATCTGAACTAGCTGCCTTGCAATGTGATACTCCTTATCTGGTGTTTCATGCGGATAAGGCTGTACTTCGCACTGGGTTGTGGTTTCTCCCCAAGGTGATGTTTAACCGTAACATCAATCAGGAAATAGTTGTTCCTTCTTTGTGTCCTAAACCTTCTTCTTCAAAGGAGAGGTTACTTCATAACCTGGATGTGGTTAGTACCTTGAAGTTCTATCTTCAGGCTACAAAGGATTTCTACTTCTCTTTTTGTGGTGTATTCTGGAAAACGCAAGGGGCAAAGGGCCTCTGCTACTTCTTTGTCCTTTTGGTTGAGGAGCTTGATTCGCCTGGCTTATGAGACAGCGGGACATAAGCCTCCTCAGAGGATCACGGCTCATTCAACTAGAGCTGTGGCTTTGTCTTGGGCCTTCAAGAATGAGGCCTCTATTGAGCAAATTTGTAAGGCGGCTACCTGGTCCTCACACACTTTAACAAAGTTTGACAAATTTTTGCTTCTGCGGAAGCTGTGTTTGGGAGAAAGGTTTTGCAGGCTGGGGTGCCTTTAGATTAGGGTCTGCCTTTTACCCTCCCGGTTTCATTCAGTGTCCTCTAGAGCTTGGGTATATGTTCCCAACAGTAATGAATGAAGCCATGGACTCTCCTCCCCTTTAGATGGAAAACCTAAATGATGCTTACCTGATAATTTCATGTCCATCGAGGGGAGCAGAGTCCACGGCTCCCGCCCGTATCTCCGTTGTGCGGCCCTAAATTTATTCATCTTATGGCATATTTTTTTACCCTGATTTTTCTCCTACTGTTCCTGGTTCCCTCGGCTGAATGACTGGGGCATGAGGGAAGTGGGGGAGGTATTTAAGCCTTTGGCTGGGGTGTCTTTGCCTCCTCCTGGTGGCCAGATTCTTAATTCCCAATAGTAATGAATGAAGCCGTGGACTTTCCTCCCCTTGATGGAAACAAAATTATCAGGTAAGCATAATTTATGTTATTTTGATACCTTGTGTTTTTTACAATTCCTCTGAGAATTGGAAGCACATATACTACATTTCAGAAGCCTCACCCTGTTACATTTTACACAGTGATTGCTTGATTTATATCTGTCCATAACTGACCTCAGCAGAGAGATTTTTATTTTTAAAGAATGTATCTGCAAATAAAGCGAATGTTGCTAATACAATAACAGTTTAAATTAATTTAAAACATGCATGCAGACTTTTTTCAATATAATTTATAGCTGTTTAACACTTCATTTATACTTCTCTAAAAAAAAAAAAAAGAATATCTGTCTATATGACTATCCACCTTTTCTAATACTTTGTAACATTAGGCAGCATTTTTCTATGTCATATGGCTGTATATCTCCTTTTTGTCCTCAGAAGTATATTTTTAAATATCATCCAGTATTTAGTTTGTAGATAAGATGGTAAGGAATTTCAACCTCAACCCCTTAACGACCAGCGATGTACACTGTACGTCGCTGGTCTTTCTATGGAAGTTGCTTTTTCAATAGTGCAGTCTTGCCACTCGCAGCAAGACTTGCACTATTATAAGCAGACAATCCCTTAATGACCAGCGACATACAGGGTACGTTGTGATTGTTAAAGGGACATGAAACCCAATATTTTTCTGTAACGATTCAGATACAGCAGTCAATTTTAAATAACTTTTAAATGTACCTCTATTATGAATTTTGCTTTATTCTCTTAGTATCCTTTATTGAAGCTTCGGCAATGCAATAATTAGCTGAATAAATAGCTGAACACATTGGTAAACCAATGACAAGATGTATATATGGGCAGCCACCAATCAGTAGCTAGCTCCTAAGCCTTCCTATGTATCATTTTCAACGAAGGATACCAAGAGAAAAAAGCTAATTTGATAATAAAAGTAAAATCGAAATTTGTTTAACCCTTTGAGTGCTAAGCAATTTCCCATCTGGGTGCTAAGCTGATTTTAGTTTTTTTTTAATTTTATATATATATATATATATATATATATATATATATATATATATATATATATTTCTGATCCCTTATACCATTGGAAAGGTTATGCGATTACCTTTCCAACGGTGGGTCTTTGAGGTCTGTAGCCTGAGATACAGGCTTCTAAGCAGCATGCCACCTTTCCCTATACTTATTGTAATTGTTCAATAAAGTTGCGCGGTGACGTCATCGCACAAAACGTGAAGCCCCGGCGATGCCTGTCACTATACAGGCCCGATCGCCGGAGTAGGAGCGGGTAGTAAAGAACATTTATGGGTTTCATGTTCCTTTTATGTGTATTTATTTATCTTTCTAAGCTGAACTAAAATAGAGCATAAAACAGCGGAAAGCAAGTGTATAGCTGTAACATTTGCAGCAGATTTAAAAATAAACAGTCAAAACCATGAACAAGTAGTGGGAATGAGAATAGCTTCAAGCAAGGAAAGCTGCACTTATAATGAAGCAGTGATCTGCTGTAGGATTTAGAAATAAAGTGCAGCTGTTAAATAGATTATAACCTACAACTACCTGCAGCACATTGCAGAGACAGCACAAGCAACTGGTTATTGGGTGAACTGCTGAAACTGTCATGACTCAGTGTGGCTGGCAGATCAAGCTTGTATTACAGAGGATTGCATGCATAGTCCTGACAGTATTACTGCTTTAAAAAAGAAAAATCAGTCAAAGTAGTTCAGATGATGTAATGTGCTACTGACAGAAATAGATTGTTCTTTGATGTTTAGATTCATAGATGCTTGAGAGGTTGCTGAGGGACCTCATTGTAAAGGCATGAGTCTGTTTGAAATTCCTTGAGTATTAGATCACCTATATTTTCTACAGATTAGAGGACATCCCTGTCATTCATAGCTATAGTTTTGCAAGGTGACCAATACCTGATATTTCACACATTAAACATTAACTACTAGCATAGTGAGGGGGGATCAATAATTATAGCATCAACACTTTCAAAATGCACTTAAAAGACTGTGTGTAAATGTTTGTAAATGTAATATATTTGCATTTCTGTTAGCTATGTTTAAACAGTCTTGCTGCATAGAACGAAAGGTGTCTTTGCAATCTCACAAACAGGAGTGAGTGGCCATTCTTAGTCTAAAACTCTCAAGCTTGGCTTAAACTGGAGGTTGAGAAATGATTAAGGGCTGTTGAGCTTGACACAATGTCATTTTTGTACCTTGATTTAATGAAGCAAAGATTTAGCCAATCCTGTCTGTACCCAAAGACGAGAGTGCTGTTTTGTCTTTATATGAATTTTTAAATCAGGGGTTGTGAAATGTGTATTCCTAGGAAAACATATTATGAAGGAACTACCATGATTTCTTACCAGATAAATTGACAAGTTTCCTAATCATTCAAGGCCTTTGAAACAAATTTAAGCCATCTGTTAGACCCTATGAATAGTTCTCCATCAAACCGATTCTGGCCAGTAGTCTTGTTAGACCAACATCAAGTGGAGTGATAAAGAAATATCTTTGGGGCAATAGCATTAGGACACAGGAGATTGATGTCTGAGCACAAAAATAAATACTAGAAAGCTGAATACCTGGATTATGGATAGCAGAATTCCAGCCGGCGAAGTCCTCATCCAGGCGGCAAGAAATCTTCATCCAGACGGCCTCTTCGATATTCATCCAGCCGATGGGGAGCGGGTCTATCTTGAAGACATCCGGCGCGGACGCCGCCGTACACTGAATCTTCAACGCAAGGGACGTGATTCAAGATGGTGTCCCTCACATTCTTTTTGTCTGACAAATAGAAATGCAAGGGACGCCATCTTGAATCGCATCCCTTGCTTTGAAGATTCAGTGTACGGCGACGACCGTATGAAGAGGATGCTCCGCGCCGGATGTCTTCAGGATGGACCCGCTCCGCGCCAGCTGGATGAAGATCATAGAGGACGCCTGGATGAAGACTTCTTGCCGCCTGGATTAGGGCTTCGCCAGCTGGATAAAGATAGAAGAGGCCGCATGGATGATGACTTTGCTGGATGATGACTTTCGTTGTGAGGGAGCTTTCGGTTTAGGGATTAATAGTTTGTTTTAGTATATTTTGTTGTGGGGGGCTTGCGGTTTAGGGGTTAATAGGTTTATTATAGCAGTGGTGTTTGCGGATGGCAGATAAGGGGTTAATAATATTTAAATAGTGTTTGCGATGCGGGAGAGCGGCAGTTTAGGGGTTAATACGTTTATTATAGTGACGACAATGTCGGGGAGCGTCAGAATAGGGGTTAATCATTTTTTTAGTGGTGGCGATGTTGGGAGCGGCAGATTAGGGGTTAATACATTTAATATAGTGTTTGCAATGTGGGAGGGTCTCGGTTTAGGGGTTAATAGGTAGTTTGTGGGTGTTTAGTGTACTTTGTAACAGTTTAGTTATGAGTTTTATGTTACAGCTTTGTAGCGTAAAACTCATAACTACTGACTTTAGATGGCGGTACAGATCTTGTCGTTTTAGGCTGTAATGCTCACTCGTAATACCGGCGCTATGGGAATCCCATGAATAAACTTATTTTTTACGTGTGAGGGACTGACGTTGCATTACAGGCTAAAAGGTGTGCAGTTCACCTATACCGACAACACGTGTAATAGCTGCAGTGATTTTTTAACGCTGAAACTTGTTTGTTTAGCCGCAACGCAAAACTTATAATCTAGGTGTGAGGTTGAAAAAAGACAAACATCTATTTAGTTCAACCTATACAAATCTTAATATACTTACAGTAAAAAACTCCAGTTGAGCTTAAATTAATCCCATTAAAATGGTGACTTATTTAACACAAGAAATCATATCCCTGAAATCTGTTTCTAGCCAGAAATGTTTCTAAACTATGTTTAAATGTATCTAAGTTATAGGCATTTGCTACCTCCTCACATTTAGTTGCTGGAGATTAAATCTCCTTTCCTCCAGCCTTAAATTGTGACCTCCCTTTACAAACAATTTTCTTGGAATAAACAGAGCTTCTGCCATCTCTGTATATGGGCATTGAATATATTTGTATAAAGTAATCATGTCACCTCTCAATTACCTTTTTTCTAGAGAAAACAGACCCTGTTTGGCTAAGCTCTTCTCGTAGCTTACATTCTCCATTCCCCTTATTAGTTTTGTGGCCCTTCTCTGAACTTTTTTAAGTCTCCAATGTCTTTTTTTTAGATTGGCCCCAGAACTGCACTCCATACTCTGGAGGTCTTTCCAGAGATTTATATATTGACAAGATTAAATACCTCTCCCAATTCCCCCATCCCCCAGTCATTATTTGCCTTTCGTCACAGGAGGATGGCAGAGAAGTTTCAGAAGATTTTGGAGTTGTTCCTCAGGAGGGCTTTATGCCTTTCGATATGGAACTGTAGTTTTAAGTAGTCTTTTCAGCCTCTCAGTGAGAGCATTGACAAAAGTTAGAGTCTGGAGATGCAGGGAGAGTCTTCCTGCGAATCCATCCAGACTGCCTGCTAACAGCTCCTTAAGCAACCAGTGTTGACAAGTTTCACTGTCTGCTTTCTTCACTCAAGTCAATGTCAGGAGCGATGCTACAAGACTGTCACACTTAAGAGACTGTGTTTCTGTTCAACAGCACGGATTCTGGTAAGATCGTTTAAATTTTTACTTATGTTGAAATTGCTGAAGACAGGGTCACAGTGTGACTCCTTTTATCTTATAGAATCATGGGTTAATATCTCCTGAGGGAGGTTATTTAACAGTGGGGATTAATCAAATGTGTTACTTTGATTTTATGCTGCTTTATGTGTGAGAATTATTTTTTTGGGCTCATAGACTGTTGTTATGCGGTAACGGTACATACAGGTTTTTACTTTCACTTTGAACGCTGCACAGCTTGTAGCTTGGCGTACTTTTTCTCATAGCAGGGGCAGTCCGGCCTTGCGCACCACGTGACTTGGTGTGGTCAAACTTTCGTTTTCACTTTCCTGACCGAGCTAGCTGTCCAAGAGGTCGCTTCTTTCTCTGATTGCAGAATTGCAGTCATTGGGAGTATAAATGTTCCATTTTGTGAGAAATAAAAAGTTAATTTATTCTGTATCCTACTGTTGTTAGCAAAAGTTTTGGAGTATTCTGATATGCTTGAGGGTACTCCCTAAAACCCTAATAGTCATACCTGTCTATATTGTAAGGAGGCCTTGGTGTGCCTGCCCTCTCAACTATGTTCCATATGCATCAACAAGGTTATTATCTGAGGACTTGACGTCCCGTGAGGTGCATACCCATCAGTCATCTTCATTGTTACATGCAGCTTCCCGTAGCACGCCTGATCCTCCATCTGGAGGGAGCCTTTTACCATCAGACTTTACTGCGCAGTTAAAGACGGCTGTGTCTGAGGCTTTTAGTGCTTTACCTCGCCCTGTCAAGCGCAAGTGAAAGATTAAACATAGCTCTCCGGTCCAGAGGACATCCAGTGATTTATTAGATTTGTCTGCTTTTCAAGTATCCCAGGATAGGTCACACTCTGAGTCTTCAAAGGGTGAATTTTCTGGATCGGAGTCTGCTACCTTTAGGCTTCCGACTGCGGAGAAGCCAGCCTTTAGATTTAAGTGCGAATATTATTAGGAACGAGTGGGAAATAATTGGTTCTTCCTTTTCCCCTTTATCTGCCATTAAGAAATTATTCCTGGTCCCAGACTCTCAGCTGGAGTTGCAGGGTTCCGTCCCTAAGGTGGATGGCACTATCTCCATATTAGCTAAGTGTACTACTATCCCTCTTGAGGATAGTTCGTCTTTCAGAGACCCGATGAATAAGAAGATGGAAACTTTCCTCAGGAAAATGTTTCAGCATACAGGGTATTTATTTCAACTGGCAGCAGCTGTTGTTGGAGCTGTGGCCTACTGGTGCGACTCCTTAGCGGATTTGATCAAGGTGGAGGGTCCCCTTGTTGTTATCCAAAAAAAGAAGGATTAAAGATTTGTGAATTGATAATTATTTTATCTGTGATGCAAACGTGCAGATTATTCGCCTGAATGCTAAAAGTATTTGGTTTCTCAGTACAGACCCTGGTCTGCGGACATGACTTCTAAGTCTAGATTACTTTCTCTCCTCTTTAAGGGAAATATTTTATTTGGTCCAGGCCTAGACTCCATTATCCCCATGGTTACAGGGGACAAGGGTGCCTTCCTACTGCAGGATAAAAAGAACAAATCTCAGGGACAGGGCTCTAATTTTCGTTCCTTTCATTCTGAAAAGTTCCAACATCAGCAAGCCTTCTCTAAGCCCGAGCAAACCAAGAGCACTTGAAAGCTGGCTCAATCTTGGAATAAATCCAAGCAGAACAAGAAGCCTGCCAAGAACAAGGCGGCATGAAGTGGCGGCCCCCGATCCGGCGCTGGTTCATGTAGGGGACAGACGGTCACTGTTTTCAGATGCTTGGTTCAGGGACGTGCAGGATCCGTGGGTCCTGGCGGTCATAGCTCAGGGATACAAGATAGGTTTCAAATCTCCACCCAAGGACAGATTTCTCCTCTCAAACCTGTCTTCAAAACCAGAAATGAGGGAAGCCTTTCTGGGGTGCGTGCGGGATCTGTCCTCCTTAGGGGTCATTGTGCCAGTTCCTATCACAGAAAGAGGTTTCGGATACTACTCAAACCTGTTTGTGGTCCAAAAGAAGGAGGGAGCTTTCAGCCAGATTCTGGACCTAAAGTGCTTAAACAAGTTTCTAAATGGCTCCTCGTTCAAGATGGAGACAATAAGGTCCATCCTTCCTCTGGTTCATGAAGGACAATTCATGACCACTATAGGTCTGAAGGATGCCAACCTTCACGTTCCAAACCACAGGGACCACTTCCAGTTCCTAAGGTTTGCGTTCCTGGATCAGCACTTCCAGTTCATTTCACTTCCGTTTGGTCTAGCTACTGCTCCAGGAATCTTTACAAAGGTTCTAGGGGCTCTCCTGGCCGTCGCCAAAACCCAAGGTATAGCAGTAGCTCCCTTCTTGGACGACATTCTGGTTTAAGCACCATCCTTTCGTCTGACGGAGGACCATTCGGTATCTCTTCTCTCCCTTCTTCGATCACATGGATGGAAGATAAACTTAGAGAAGAGTTATCTTATTCCAAGCACCAGGGTAGAATTCCTGGGTACTATAATAGACTCATTATCCATGAGTATATTTCTAACTGACCTAAGACATTGCAAGCTAGCTTCGGCATGTCTTGCCCTCTGGACTTCCTTAAGGCCATCTGTGGCTCGCTGTATGGTGTTAATTGGTCTTATGGTGTCCAGCATGGACATAATTCCCTTTGCCAGGTTCCGTCTCAGACCATTACAACTGTGCATGCTGAGACAGTGGAATGGCGATCGTTCAGATCTGTCTCAAGACTCTCAACAGCCGGTCAAGATAATCGCTCTTTTGGTGGCTCTGTCCAGATCATCTGTCCCAAGGGATATCCTTTCTAAGACCATCCTGGGAGATTGTGACTACGGACGCGAGTCTCTCAGGATGGGGAGCTGTTTGGGGTGTCAAAAAGGCACAGGGCCTGTGGTCTCAGGAGGAACGCTCCCTCCCGATCAACATTCTGGAACTATGAGCAATCTACAATGCTCTGAAGGCTTGGCCTCTTCTGGATTCGTCCCGGTTTATCAGATTCCAATCAGACAATATAACCTTGGTGGCTTACATCAACCATCAGGGAATGAGAAGCTCCCTAGCAATGAGGGAAATATGACGGATTCTGGAGTAAGTGGATGCCCACAGCGGTTCAGTCTAATCTACCTTTTACCGCCGTTACCACTCCTTCCTCGGGTAGTGGCCTGCATCAAGCAGGAGCAGGCGTCAGTAATACTGATTGCTCCATCGTGTTGCCGCGAAAGATGTGGTTTGCAGATTTAGTAAGGATGTTCTTCTCCTCCATGGAATTTACCTTTTCACAGGTTTCTGCAGGAACAAGGTCCTTTTGTTCATCAAAATCTAGATTCTCTTTGACTAAGTGGAGATTGAACGCTTAGTCCTTGCCAAGAGAGGGTTTTCTGAGAGAGTTATTGATACTCTCATTCAAGCTTGTAAGCCAGTTACTCGTTGCATCTATCATAAGGTGTGGAGAACCTACTTATTCTGGTGTGAATAGCGTCAATTTCCTTGGCATAAAGTTAAAGTTGCCAGGATTCTATTGTTTCTCCAGGATAGACTGGAGAAAGGTCTTTCGTCCAGTTCCCTGAAGGGACAGATTTCGGCCTTGTCTGTTTTACTGCATAAGAGACTCTCTGAGCTTCCGGATATTCAGTCTTTTGTTAAGGCTCTGATTAGGATCAGACCTGTGTTTAGATCTTCGGCTCCCCCTTGGAGTCAGAATCTGGTTCTTAAGGTTTTGCAACGGTCTCCCTTTGAGCCTATGCATAAAATTGACATTAAGTTGTTGTCCTGGAAGGTTCTTTTTCTTCTGGCTATGGCTTCTGTGCGCAGAGTATCTGAGATTGCCGCCTTGCAATGTAAGCCTCCTTATCTGGTGTTCCATTCCAGGCTGTCCTGCGTTCTAAGTTAGGGTTTCTCCCTAAAGTCGAGTCAGACCGCAACATCAATCAAGGGATTGTGGTCTCTTCTTTGTGTCCTAATCCTTCTTCTTTGAAGGAACATTTACTTCATAATTTGTTTTATCTTCAGGCTACTAAGGATTTTAGACAAACTTCATCCTTGTTTGTGGCATATTCTGGGAAGCATAGGGGTCAGAAGGTCTCTTCGACTTCCTCATCTTTTTGGTTGAGGAGTCTTAGCCACTTAGCTTATGAGACAGTGGGACATAAGGTATGAAGCCATGGACTCTCCTTGTATTAAGAAGCAAAACATAAATTATGCTTACCAGATAATTTCATTTCCTTCTGTACAAGGAGAGTCCACGGCCCTCGCCCGTGTTCTCCAATGGGCGCCCCCCTAAATTATATTTTTATTCTGGCACCTTTTATACCCTGATATTTCTCCTACTGTTCCCTGTTCTCTCGGCAGTATGACTGGGGGATGGGGGAAGTGGGAGAGCTATTTAAGCCTTTGGCTGAGGTGTGTCTTTGCCTCCTCCTGGTGGCCAGGTTCAGTTTTTCCCAACAGTAAGGAATGAAGCTGTGGACTCTCCTTGTACAGAAGGAAATTAAATTATCTGGTAAGCAGAATTTATGTTTTTCCATTTACCTGCCCATTCTTCAATTTTTTTGTAGATCCCCTTGTAAAGGAATTTCATCCTGCACTGACCTAATGACCTTACACAACGTTTTATCATCTGCAGAAATATAGATGTTCCCTAGTCTCTTAATTTTGTACATCAATCTCTCATGTAGCACTGTATCAAACTCCTTTACAAAATCCAAGTATATCACATCAATTGATTCCACTTTATCTTTTTACTTACTTCCTCGTAGAGTCTAATTAGATTAGTTTGTCATGAATGATCTTTTTCTCATAAAACAATGCTGATTTGAACTCGTAATCTTGTTTCCATGAATATACTCATCAATATAATATCTTCAAGTATCTTCCCCACTATTGATGTCAGACTAACTGGTCTAAAGTTTCTTGGATCAGCCCTGCTTCCCTTTTTAAAAAGTGGCATCACATCAGCTTTACGCCAATCCTAGGGTACTATGCCTGAGGATAATTAATCTTGAAAAATTAATAGTAGAGGTTTGGCTATAATAGTGCAAAATACCTGTGAAAACCTTGGGTGTATTCCATCTGGGTCTGGAGTTTTATTTACCTTAATATTATCCATTTTCTTTCCCTGATATCCTCCAGAGATAACCAAGTTAATGGTATGTGCTTGTATGTTCTAGTTTGTTTCAAAGTATCTCCCATTGGTTCTTCTCTTTTGAAGAAAAAAACTGATTTAGTACCTCAGCCTTCTCCCTTTTTACTGTTAGTCATGCTACCCTTCACACATTTGAATTAGATTGTTTGTCATTAATGTATTTAAAAAACCTTTTAGGGGCTGACTTTGCAATTAATCTTTAATTTTCAAGGTTGGCTAATTTGATTGCTTTTTTGCATGCTTTGTACTGTTGGTATGTTGAATCTGTACTATTTACTTTGAATAATTTAAATGCCCTACATTTTTTCTCAAAATTTTCTTAACTCATTTTTATTTAGCCACATTGGCTTGGATTTATTTATTTTCATTTTATAACCATGTGGTATGTGTTGATATGTATATTTATTTAACAAAGTTTTAAATGTTATCCATTTATCTTCTGTATTTTTATTAGAGAATACTTTGTCCCAATTTATGCTATTTAATGATTTCCTTAAATTATTGAATTTTGCTTTCTTAAAATTAAAAGTCTAAGTTGAACCTTTATATTACTGCTTATGAAAAGTGATTTCAAATGTGACCATGTTATGATTACTGTTACCCAAATGTTCTTAGACTTCTATGTTTGATATTATATCTGTATTGTTTGATAGCTCTAAATCCAATATAGCTTTATTCCTAGTTAACTCCTCTATTACTTGTGGCATTAATTTATCCCTGAGGACATTTAAAAATCGATCTCCCTTAGCTGTAGTACAAATTTAATTGGCCCAGTTTATGTCTGGGTAGTTAAAATCTCCAAATATAACAGCACGGGTATTATTAGCAGCCTTTCCTATTTGCATTAGTAGTTGAGATTCCTCCATGTCACTAATGTTGGGGGGGGGGGGGGGGGAAGGAATGTAGCATGTTCCTATAAATATTTTTTAAGGATTTTTTTGCCCATTCTTTATTTCAACCCACAGGGTCTATACATTTTCAACTGTATCATCATAAATATCTTCCCTTATTGTAGGTTTAAGGTCAGGTTTCATATACATGCAAATTCCTCCTCTCCTTTTATTACTCCTATCCTTCCTAAATAAAGTAAGTCATGTGAAAAATCCCACCAGGTTTCAGTTATACTTATAATATCATAGTCCTCTTCAGAAACTAAGAGCTCCAGCTCACTCATTTTACCTGTCATGCTTCTTGGATTTGCTATCATACATTTAATTTTTAATTTTCATGTGCTTTCTGCTGCTACTTGGTGCGCTTTTCTCCAAACTTTCTAATGTGACATTTCCTAAGTGTTTCCCTTCTATCATCCATTCCTTGTGATGTTCTAGGTGTGTCATATTTACAGACTGATCTGTTTGTTCTGTTATGTTTGGACTGAACCTCTCCCCCTTTGCCTAGTTTAAAAGATTATTTAAGCATGCTACCATCCTTTCCTCCGACACACCTGCACCCATGTCTTTGTGGGTATTCCTTTTTTGTGTTATGTCAGTTTTCAGAAACATCAGTGATCATATCACTACTGATTGAAAAAGACAAAGCGTTATGACTGCATACAGCAATTTGAACCTGGTAGGATGTTGTCAAGAAACCCCTTTCTGAGTGCAATAAGAAGCCTGCCAGTATGCTACAGATGAGGTTATCCTCCTGTTTATATTTTTCTTCAGTTGTTCTGAATTACCAATTTCTAGTGAAACATAAAGTTGGTCAAGCTAGCAGTATTAACGGAGAGAGATAGTGGGCAACCTTGGTAAACCAAACTATGTTATACAGCAAATATAGCAGTAGGTGAGATACCTTTTAAATGATGTACAGATATCTCCTAGGAATAATCTCAATCTCAAATGGATGGTATATACCACAATAAGTGAATATAAAGTATCACAATTTTATAGATAATATCCTATAATAATGTGTCATCAGAGCAATATTAATCACAGATGGATGGGTGATATATAAACCAATGATACAGTAATATGGAAAATGTCCTATAATAATGTATCAGTGGATATATTAATCACATTTAAATTTATATAGGTGATATATAAACCAGTGTAATACAATGTTTCTAATAGAAATTGACAAAAAACAGGTTAGAATCAATATACAAACAGAAAATTGCTATATATTGCAATAAGTTTACAATATATATGATAATATTGAATGGATTTAGTCAAAGTAATAAAAAATAAATGGTAAATAAAGTCCCAAATGATATGATAAGTGATGGTATCATAGATGTAATGGATGATTCGGGTCAAGACAGCTATCTGTGTAAGGATGAAGGCCCAGATCCTGAGTCAAATATCTGTAGACAACATAAAAGGACAGAAGCGCCACATGGCCCAATATTGTTTGACAAATAGAAACAAAAATCAGTGTAATGACACACTCACATTTAGTGAGCCACCCCTAGTGGTGTAGAGGAAGCAGCCTGGGATCATATACAGTCACCCAGCAGACTAATTTCCAATGGCTGATCAATGCCCTGTAGAAGAATTAAACAAATACAGCTCCAATATGGCCTAGTATTGTATGAACAAGTGAAAATTATGCTTACCTGATAAATTTATTTCTTTTACGATATGACGGATTTCATCCTTACTTGTGGGATTTAACCTCCTGCTAGCAGGAAGTGGCAACGAGCACCACAGCAGAGCTGTATATATAGCTCCTCCCTTCCCCTCCCCCTCCAGTCATTCGACCGAAGTTAGGAAGAGAAAGGAAAAGCCAAAGGTGCAGAGGTGACTGAAGTTTAACAAAAAATAAATACCTGCCTTAGAAATGACAGGGTGGACCGTGGACTTGTCATATCGTCAAAGAAATACATTTATCAGGTAAGCATAAATTTCCTTTTCTTTTACAAGATATGACGAGTCCACGGATTTCATCCTTACTTGTGGGATACAATACCAAAGCTACAGGACACGGATGAAAGGGAGGGACAAGACAGGAACCTAAATGGAAGGCACCACTGCTTGAAGAACCTTTCTCCCAAAAACAGCTTCAGAAGAAGCAAAAGTATCAAATTTGTAAAATTTGGAAAAAGTGTGAAGAAACGACCAAGTTGCAGCCTTGCAAATCTGTTCAACAGAAGCATCATTTTTAAATGCCTATGAGGAAGCCACAGCCCTAGTGGAATGAGCCGTAATTCCAGACGGATGATACTCTTCAGCCAAAATGAAAGAAAGGTAGCCGTAGTTTTCTGGCCCCTACGCTTTCCAGAAAAAACAACAAATAATGAAGATGATTGATGGAATTCTTTAGTCGCCTGCAAGTAAAATTTCAGGGCACGGACCACATCCAAGTTATGCAACAAACGCTCCTTCTTAGAAGAAGGATTAGGACATAATGAAGGAACAACAATTTCCTGCTTAATATTCGTATTAGAAACAACCTTAGGAAGGAAACCAGCACTGGTAAGTAAAACCACCTTATCAGAATGGAAGATAAGATAAGGCGAGTCACATTGTAACACTGAAAGCTCAGAAACTCTACGAGCAGAAGAAGTAGCAACCAAAAATAAAACTTTCCAAGATAACAACTTAATATCTATGGAATGCATGGGTTCAAACGGAACCCCTTGAAGAACATTAAGAACTAAATTCAAACTCCAGGGTGGAGCAATTGGTCTAAACACAGGCTTGACAAAACACAGAGCCTGACATAATGACTAAACGTCTGGAACATCTGCCAAACGTTTGTGTAGTAAAATCGACAAAGCAGAAATTTGTCCCTTTAAGTAACTTGCTGATAACCCCTTCTCCAATCCCTCTTGGAGAAAAGATAAAATCCTGGGAATCCTAACTCTACTCCATGAGTAGCCCTTGGATTTGCACCAATAAAAATATTTACGCCATATCTTATGGTAGATATTTCTAGTAACAGGCTTACGTGCCTGAATCAAAGTATCAATGACCGAATCAGAGAACCCCCGCTTATATAAAGTCAAGCGTTCAATCTTCAAGCAGTCAGTTGCAGAGAAACTAGATTTGGGTGTTGGAAGGGTCCCTGAATGAGAAGGTCCTGCCTCAATGGAAGCTTCCACGGCGGCAGAGAAGACATGTCCACTAGATCGGCATACCAAGTCCTGCGAGGTCATGCAGGCGCGATTAGAATTACTGAAGCCCTCTCCTGTTTGATCCCAGCAATCACCCGGGGCAGGAGAGCAAACGGTGGAAACACATAAGCTAGGTTGAACGACCAAGGCATCTATCAGTTCGGCCTGAGGATCCCTTGACCTGGATCCATATCTTGGAAGCCTGGCATTCTGACGAGATGCCATCAGATCCAACTCTAGTCAGCCCCATCTGAGGATCAGAGTGGCAAAGACCTCCTAATGGAGTTCCCACTCCCCCGGATGAAACGTCTGTGTGCTTAAAAAGTCCGCTTCCCAGTTGTCCACTACTGGGATGTAGATTGCCGACAAATAACAAGAGTGGGCCTCCGCCCACCAAATTATCTTGGATACTTCTGTCATCGCTAAGAACTCCTTGTTCTTTCCTGATGATTGATGTAAGCCACAGTCGTGATGTTGTCCGACTGAAAACGAATGAATTTGGCCGAAGCCAACTGAGGCCACGCCTGAAGTGCATTGAATATTGCTCTCAATTCCAGAATATTGATTGGAAGAAGTGACTCCGACTGAGTCCACACACCCTGAGCCTTCAGAGAATTCCAGACTGCACCCCAACCTAGAAGGCTGGCGTCCGTTGTCACTATCACCCATGAGGGTCTGCGGAAGCACGTCCCTTGGGACAGATGATCCTGTGACAACCACTAAAGAAGAGAGTCTCTTGTCTCCTGATCCAGATCTTTCTGAGGAGACAAATTTACATAATCTTCATTCCACTGCCTGAGCATGCTCAGCTGTAGTGGTCTGAGATGAAAACGAGCAAACGGAATGATGTCCATTGCCGCCACCATCAATCCAATTACCTCCATGAACTGGGCCACTGATGGCTGAGGATTGGACTGAAGGGCCTGACATGTATTTAGAATCTTTAACTTTCTGACCTCCGTCAAGAAAATTTTCATAGATATGGAGTCTATTAGAGTTCCCAAGAAGGGAACCTTTGTCTGTGGAATTAATGAACTCTTTTCTAGATTCACCTTCCACCCGTGAGTCCTCAGAAAGGACAGAACCATGTCTGTATGAGGGCCTGAGAACCGCCAGAAGTGACCCTAGAACCTTTGTGAAGATCCTGGGTGCTGTGGCCAACCCAAAGGGAAGAGCCACAAACTGAAAATGTTTGTCCAGAAAGGCAAACCTTAGGAACTGATGATAATCCTTGTGAATAGGAATATGAAGGTATGCATCCTTCAAGTCCACGGTAGTCATATATTGACCCTCCTGGATCAATGGCAGAATTGTTTGAATAGTCTCCATCTTGAAGGATGGGACTCTGAGAAACTTGTTTAGACTTTTATGATCTAAAATAGGTCGAAACATGCCCTCTTTTTTGGGGACCAAGAAAAGATTTGAGTAAAACCCCTGCCCCTGTTCCAGTATTGGACGGGACAAATTCTTCCCATAGTAGAGAGGTCTTTTACACAACGTAAGAATGCCTGTCTTTTTATCTGGTCTACAGACAATCATGAAAGAAGAAACATCCCCCTTTGGAGAGAATTTTTGAATTCCAGTTGATACCCGTGGGCCACAATTTCCAGTGCCCAGGGGTCTTGAACATCTCTTACCCAAGCTTGGGCAAAGAGAGAAAGTCTGCCCCCTACTAGATCCGGTCCCAGATCGGGGGCCGCCCCTTCATGCTGTCTTGGTAGCAGCAGCGGGCTTCTTGGGTTGTTTACCCTTGTGATGTCAGAAATGATTTCTTTCAAGTCAGGCCCAAATAGGGTTTTTCCTTTGAAAGGAATAGCCAAAATCTTTGACTTAGATGACACATCAGCAGACCAAGATTTTAACCATAATGCTCTACGTGCTAAAATGGCAAATCCGGCATTCTTAGCTGCCAATTTGGCAATCTGAAAGGCGGCATCTGTAATAAAAGAATTAGCCAGCTTAAGAGCCTTAATTCTATCAAAAATATCCTCTAAAGGAGTCTCAGTCTTAAGAGACTCTTCTAATGCATCAAACCAGAAGGCCGCCGCAGTGGTAACTGGTACAATGCAGGCCGTTGGTTGTAAAAGGAAACCCTGATGAATAAACAGTTTCTTTAGAAGACCCTCAAATTTCTTATCCATAGGGTCTTTGAAAGCACAACTGTCCTCAATAGGAATAGTTGTACGCTTAGCCAGGGTAGAAATAGCTCCCTCCACCTTAGGGACTGTTTGCCAAGAGTCCCGAACAGTGTCAGATATGGGATACATTTTCTTAAAATTAGGAGAAGGTGAGAACGGGATACCCTGTCTGTCCCATTCCCTCTTAATAATCTCTGAAATTCTCTTAGGATCCGGAAAAACATCTGTGTAAGCAGGTACCTCTAAGTATTTGTCCATCTTACACAATTTCTCTGGTGGCACCACAATAGAGTCACAGTCATCCAGAGTCGCTAAAACCTCCCGAAGTAACAGGTGGAGGTGTTCAAGCTTAAATCTAAAGGACATAACGTCCGAGTCCGTCTGAGGTAACACACTTCCCGAATCGGAAAGTTCCCTCTCAGACAGAAGTTCCCTGACCCCCAAATCAGATCCCTGTGAGGGTACATCGGAAATAGCTAACAAAGCATCAGAGGACTCAGTATTCACATTGACTGCTGTCCTGCTATGTTTGCCCTGTAACACTGGCAACTTAGATAATACCTCTGTAAGGGTAGTTAACATAGCTGCAGCCATATCCTGCAGAGTAAATTAATTAGACGCGGTTGAAGAACCCGGCGTCGCTTGTGTGGGCGTTAAAGGTTGTGACGCTTGGGGAGAATTTGGTGGCATACCCTGATTCTCCTCAGACTGAGAATCATCCTTAGCCTTAAATAAAATTTGAGTTTTACATTTTAAGGCCCTTTCAGTACATGAGGGATAAAAAGTAAGTGGGGGTTCCAAACACATAGAACAAGTGATTTCCTCAAGTTCAGACATGTTAAACAGACTAGTAATAGCAATAATAGTCGTTCTTAGCTTTATTTATTGACCTCTTAAGGCAAAAAACATACACAATAAAACTTTTGTTACGGTTGCCTCCAGGCTGTCTGGAAGTTGGACCGTAGAAAAGGATGCTCCTAGCGCTCACCAAAGGATCTTCAGCACCGTAGACACTATAACTACTGCGTAGCCACCATACGTAATGCAGACTCTACGAACCACCGCTGCTGGGCTGGTATCTCGCCGTCTGCTCTGCGCCCTGGACCCACGACCAGGCTCCAGTAGGTGAACCTCTTCCTTCTCTAGAGCGAAGCAGGATCAGGAACAAGGGCTCTTACAAGAGCTCATTAGCTAAGGGAGTATGAAGAGCATAGCAATCCCTGTAGTGATTATAGCTGTGCCCTACAAACATGAGTCAAAGCTGCAAGTTAGAGGGTCAACATAGGTCTGATGTGCTGGAGCACACAGCCTGGTTTTTATTGAGGTTACATGCAAAAAAGACACTCTCAGGGGGAGGCATAAAATCCCCAGTCACACATTTAGATACATTTAGATAGAGAGGCAATGCCCTTTGACAGGCCACAACAGCAGATAACATTACACACAAGAAAACAATGCAGTCCACCTTATCACTACTAGCAGTCTGATTAGACAATGGGAAAGTTTATCACTAAACTTAATTAGAGCTGATGCCAGCAAACTTGTATTTAGAATTGAACAAAATTAACTCTTAATGGCACACAATGAAAACTAATACTTTTGTAATAGTGCTCCCTTTCTGTGGAACACTCTGCCTGTGTGGTACTGGGTTCAGTAAGCCCTATTTACTGAACCAAGTGGGAGAAAGCCAGGGACAAGTTATTTTACAGGTCTAGGGGCATAGTCTTAAAGGGGCATTGTTCACCAAAGTCACAATATGTCCCCAGACGGTTCTTAAAGGGCCATACACACCCAATAAAAGTTAATATGTTCTCAGGGGCACAATCTTCAGGGGCACAATCTTCCAGGGGCCATAGTCATGAGGAAGGAGGCTGGCAAATAGGCTTCTCCAAAATCCAGGGAAGCAGGGCAATTTCCCATTTAAAGGGCCAGTTACAAATAGCAGTTTGTAACATATCTCCCCTTTTGGAGGGAGACTAACCAGGCACCTGACCTTCTGTCGGTCAGTGCCTAAGTTAGTCTCGCAACCCACCCACAAATAAACATTAGCAGCAAAGTAGCCCCCCCACAATAAGTAGTACTGGCCTGTAGGTTCCAGGTTGTAGGATGAAAGTGTAGCATCCTCGGCCTTCCTGGCGCAGCTGGGCAAATAGCTGGTGGTACTTGGGGGGCAGAGGCCAGCGGCACTCTGCCCTGGTGCCAGCGCTTCTGCTGGGGTGAGGGGTTTGCAGTCCAGTCCTGTAACAAGGGGGTCTGTAGGGCAGAGGCCAGCAGCGCTCTGTCCTGATGCCAGCTCTTCTGCTGGGGGAATTGGGGCATAGTCCTGCCCGGTGGCAAAGGGAACGTGGGGGTCAACATCTCCACTGTTAACCCTGGGCCCAATTTAGGAGTTAGCTGGGGAGGGGGAGATTGGCTTACCTCCTCCTCCTGATACTCCGGCGGCCATTGGGAAGGGAGGTCGATGCTCTCCGCTTCCTGTGGAACATGATGCGGCTGGGGAGAGAGACCGGTTGTCTCCTCTCCCTGGAAGGCACACTCCGGCTGGGGAGGGAGGTCGATGCTCTCCCCTCCCTGTAGCTGGGTCTGTCGCTGGGGATCTGGGCCGCCTGCCCAGCATCCCTGTAGGGCCGGTAGAGAGACTGCGGTCCCATCTCCACCTGCCTGCTGAGGGTCCTCCTAGGACCAGTCTATGAGGCCTGCTGCCTCGGGTATCTCTGGTTGGGGTTGGGGAAGGAGACTGGTTGTCTCTTCCCTCTGCACGGTATACTGCCGCTGGGGAGGGAGGTCGCTGCTCTCCTCTCCCTGTGAAACATGCTGCGGCTGGGGAGAGAGACCAGGTGTCCATACCCTCAAACTCCACAGTTTGCGCTCAAAGGCTCATGCCGCTTCGTTCTCCGTATCCAATTCCCGGATGATGCGACTGACTACCTCCTGCGCAGGGTCTGGACCATATCGGACTAGCCGCCTCTTTACCTCTGGAACGAAATCCGCGCCCTCATAGCGATGGATCCGGTTGAGGTGCTCTTCACAGGGTTCTGACCAGTATCTTGTCAGCTCCATGCTGCTGTAGGTAGGGACGCTGCGCAGTGGCTAGCGTTGCCCTCAATAACTCTCCTACGATACCAGTGCTGTTGGGGTGCTGCTCCTTGCGCTAGGACGCCATCCCACCGCTGCCGCCAAATGTTACAGTTGCCTCCAGGCTGGCTGGAAGTTGGACCATAGAAAAGGATGCTCCTAGCGCTCACCAAAGGAGCAGCAGCACCGTAGACACTATAACTACTGCATAGCCACCATACGTAATGCAGACTCTACGAACCACCGCTGCTGGGCTGGTATCTCGCCGTCTGCTCTGCTCCCTGGACCCACGACCAGGCTCCAGTAGGTGAACCTCTTCCTTCTCTAGAGCGAAGCAGGATCAGGAACAAGGGCTCTTACAAGAGCTCATTAGCTAAGGGAGTATGAAGAGCATAGCAATCCCTGTAGTGATTATAGCTGTGCCCTACAAACATGAGTCAAAGCTGCAAGTTAGAGGGTCAACATAGGTCTGATGTGCTGGAGCACACAGCCTGGTTTTTATTGAGGTTACATGCAAAAAAGACACTCTCAGGGGGAGGCATAAAATCCCCAATCACACATTTAGATACATTTAGATAGAGAGGCAACGCCCTTTGACAGGCCACAACAGCAGATAACATTACACACAAGAAAACAATGCAGTCCACCTTATGACTACTAGCAGTCTGATTAGACAATGGGAAAGTTTATCACTAAACTTAATTAGAGCTGATCCCAGCAAACTTGTATTTAGAATTGAAAAAAATTAACTCTTAATGGCACACAATGAAAACTAATGCTTTTGTAATAGTGCTCCCTTTCTGTGGAACACTCTGCCTGTGTGGTACTGGGTTCAGTAAGCCCTATTTACTGAACCAAGTGGGAGAAAGCCAGGGACAAGTTATTTTACAGGTCTGGGGGCATAGTCTTAAAGGGGCATTGTTCACCAAAGTCACAATATGTCCCCAGACGGTTCTTAAGGGGCCATACACACCCAATAAAAGTTAATATGTTCTCAGGGGCACAATCTTCCAGGGGCCATAGTCATGAGGAAGGAGGCTGGCAAATAGGCTTCTCCAAAATCCAGGGAAGCAGGGCAATTTCCCATTTAAAGGGCCAGTTACTAATAGCAGTTTGTAACAACTTTACATAAAAAGTGCACTGCCCCTTTAAATAATAAAAGCGCAACAATTTTTCTGTTATCTTTAAAACAGCATTTGTGGCAATTAAAATAGTTTTAATGTGCCCAAAATATTCTAATAATATTGCACCAGCTTGCTTAGATGTGTAAAAAGCAATAGAAAATAATTTAACAGCTATAAGAAAAAACTCTTTATTTCTTCAGGCCCCTGCACCTCGCCACAGCTCTACTGTGCGCCTACCTGCCCCCGGAATACACTGCTGCTACTCAGGAAGCTGTGAAGACCCTTCGAATGGTCAAACCAGTTAGGCCCCACCGGAGCCCATGACTTTGCTGTCTATGTAATCCGGGTGAAACTGCGAGTCTGAGCGTGCAAAAATAGGCCCGCCCCTCGTGGGCATAACACTAGCCGTTACAGAGTCCCGCATGGGTTGCAAACCCCAAACATGTCGCTAGTAATAAAACATAAAGCCATGTGCCCCTCTTATACAAGCATGTCCCAATATCAAGCCTCACTGCCTGACAGCAAAAAAACTATACACCCTTAGGTCAGAAAAAAATGTATGACGTTTTTAGCCAGCAACCGCATCTCCCAGCGTTCAGCCCATACTAAAACATTATCATAAGTGATATTAGACACATTTAGCAGATAATATAAAGGGAATTCCAGGTACACCATTACTCTACATGTAGTGCATACTGATTTACCCTCCCCCGATAGGGAATAATGTCAGCCTGTTCTGATGTATCAAGTCTCCCCAGAAACAAATGACTGAACATACCTCAATGCTGCTTGTAGCATGACAGGGTTCTCCACACTGAAGATGTTTCTTTACACTACCTTCAACTGCTCTGTGGGAACCAACATGGATCTTAGATAACATTTTCTAAGATCATCAACATCAGGGCAGAAAAATAAGATGTTTTCACTCCTCTTGGGAAGTAATAGACTGACGATTTCTCCCTGAGGAAAATAGTACTCACTGGCACCATTTTAAAATAAAAAACTTCTTGATTGAAGAATCTAAAACTAACACCTCACTTTACCTCTTCCTATCACTAACACAGGCAAAGAGAATGACTGGAGGGGATGGGAGGAGCTATATATACAGCTCTGCTGTGGTGCTCTTTGTCACTTCCTGCTAGCAGGAGGTTAAATCCCACAAGTAAGGATGAAATCTGTGGACTCGTCATATCTTGTAAAAGAAAAAGCACCTCCCTTGGTGCACTAGAGGCAAACTGGGATCAAACAGTCACCCAGTAGACTGATATCCATTAAGACAGGAACTCACAAAATCCAGATAGGAGTCAATGTGAAATAGAGGTCTGGCAGCAAGTGGTAAGTATAATCAAAACTTACTTTATTAACCCCTTAATGACCAAGGACGTACGCCACACGTCCTCAAAAAAAATACAGTTAATGACCGAGGACGTGTGGCGTACGTCCTTGGTCTGGAAAGCAGCTGGAAGCGATCCTGCACGCTTCCAGCTGCTTTCCGGTTATTGCAGTGATGCCTCGATATCGAGGCATCCTGCAATAACCCCCCTTGGCCATCCGATGCAGAGAGAGCCACTCTGTGGCCCTCTCTGCATCGGACATCGGTGGCCGGTAACGTTGGTGGGTGGGAGCAAGTCTGGGAGGCGGGTGGGCGGCCATCGATGTGCCGAATGGAGTGGAGGGGGGCGGGATCGGAAGCGGGGGGGCGGGAGCGTGCATGGGAGCGCGCGCGTGCACGGGGCGGGAGCGGGAGGGAACCGCTGCACTACAGAAAAATAAACTGGGAAAAGTTAAAAAAAAAAAGTTTTAAAAGCTGTAAATAAACAGCTAAGGGACCTGGAAGGGGTGGGGGGTTGATCTTGGGGGGGGGGAAGCTACACTACAGAAAAGGGCATTTTTTTTAATAAAAAGGCACATTTTCTTACTAAACTGGGTACTGGCAGACAGCTGCCAGTACCCAAGATGGCGCCCATTAAGGCAGAGGGGGAGGGTTAGAGAGCTGTTTGGTGGGGGATCAGTGAGGCTGGGAGCTAAGGGGGATCCTACACAGCAGCATATGTAAATATGCTAAAAAAACACACAAAAAAAGCCCAAATATAGCTTTTATTTTAGTACTGGCAGAGTTTCTGCTAGTACTTAAGATGGCGGGGACAATTGTGGGGTGGGGGAGAGAAGAGAGCTGTTTGGGAGGGATCAGGGGGTCTCATGTTTCAGGTGGGAGGCTGAGCTCTACACTAAAGCTAAAATTAACCCTGCAAGCTCCCTACAAGCTACATAATTAACCCCTTCACTGCTAGCCATAATACACGTGTGAAATGCAGCGGCATTTGGCGGCCTTCTAATTACCAAAAAGCAACGCCAAAGCCATATATGTCTGCTATTTCTGAATAAAGGGGATCCCAGAGAAGCATTTACAACCATTTGTGCCATAATTGCATAAGCTGTTTGTAAATAATTTCAGTGAGAAACCTAAAATTGTGAAAAATGTAACGTTTTTTTTTTAATTTGATCGCATTTGGCGGTGAAATGGTGGCATGAAATCAGATCAGATCAATCAGATCAATACTTGGGGTTGTCTACTACACTACACTAAAGCTAAAATTATCCCTAAAAGCTCCCTACATGCTCCATAATTAACCCCTTCACTGCTGGGCATAATACACGTGTAGTGCGCAGTGGCATTTAGCAGCCTTCTAATTACTAAAAAGCAACGCCAAAGCCATATATGTCTGCTATTTCTGAACAAAGGGGATCCCAGAGAAGCATTTACAACCATTTAAGCCATAATTACACAAGCTGTTTGTAAATAATTTCAGTGAGAAACCAAAAGTTTGTGAAAAAATTTGTAAAAAAGTGAACGATTTTTTGTATTTAATCGCATTTGGCGGTGAAATGGTGGCATGAAATATACCAAAATGGGCCTAGATGAATACTTTGGGATGTCTACTAAAAAAAAATATATACATGTCAATGGATATTCAGAGATTCCTGAAAGATATTAGTGTTCTAATGTAACTAGCGCTAATTTTGAAAAATAATGGTTTGGAAATAGCAAAGTGCTACTTGTATTTATGGCCCTATAACTTACAAAAAAAGCAAAGAACATGTAAACATTGGGTATTTCTAAACTCAGGACAAAATTTAGAAACTATTTAGCACGGGTGTGTTTTGGTAGTTGTAGATGTGTAACAGATTTTGGGGGTCATAGTTAGAAAAAGTGTGTTTTTTTCAATTTTTTCCTCACATTTTATATTTTTTTTATAGTAAATTATAAGATATGATGAAAATAATGGTATCTTTAGAAAGTCCATTTAATGGCGAGAAAAACGGTATATAATATGTGTGGGTACAGTAAATGAGTAAGAGGAAAATTACAGCTAAACACAAACACCGCAGAAATGTAAAAATAGCCTTGGTCCCAAACGGACAGAAAATGGAAAAGTGCTGTGGTCATTAAGCGGTTAAAATAGATAAAAACTAGCAGTGCGTTTCTCATCCAACTAGTGGATGTTCCATCAGGCTTAATACCCAGGTATTAAGCCTGATGCAAACAGACCCTGCCTACCGTAGGCAAACAGACCCTACCTACCGTAGGCAATCAGACCCTACCTACTGTAGACAATCAGACACTACCTACTGAAGGCAAACAGACCCTACCTACCGAAGGCAAACAGACCCTGCTCAATGTAAGCATACAGACCCTGCTTTCCCTAGGCAAACAGACCCTAATTATCCTGGGCAAACAGACCCTGCTTACCTTAGACAAACAGACCCTGCTTAACCTAGGCAAACAGAGCCTGCTTACTTTAGGCAAACAGAAGCTGCTTACCTTAGGCAAACAGACCCTGCTTACCTTAGACAAACAGACCCTGCCTACCGTAGGCAAACAGACCCTTCTTACCTTAGGCAAACAGACCCTTCTTACCTTAGGCAAACAGACCCTGCTTACCTTAGACAAACAGACCCTGCTTACCTTAGGCAAACAGACCCTGCTTACCTTAGGCAAACAGACCCTGCTTACCTTAGACAAACAGACCCTGCTTACCTTAGGCATACAGACCCTGCTTACCTTAGACAAACAGACCCTGCTTAACCTAGGCAAACAGAACCTGCTTACTTTAGGCAAACAGAACCTGCTTACCTTAGGCAAACAGACCCTGCTTACCTTAGACAAACAGACCCTGCCTACCGTAGGCAAACAGACCCTTCTTACCTTAGGCAAACAGACCCTGCTTACCTTAGACAAACAGACCCTGCTTACCTTAGGCAAACAGACCCTGCTTACCTTAGACAAACAGACTCTGCTTACCTTAGGCATACAGACCCTGCTTACCTTAGACAAACAGACCCTGCCTACCATAGGCAAACAGACCCTGCCTACCGTAAGAAAACAGACCTTACCTACCGTAGGCAAACAGACCTTGCCTGCCGTAGGCACACAACCCTGCCTATCATAGGCAAACAGACCTTGCCTACATGTTTTGAAAATACTAGAAAGTGATGTGACATAATCCCTTTATTAAAAAAAAATGTATTCTCTTGTTAAGGGACAAAAAGGCTGAGCAGAACACAGTGGTTCTATCTAAAACTTTAATTAATATTTATTTTTTTATTTTTTGAGGTCATGTATTTTAACAATTCCACAAACTTTTCTACCTCAAATTTAGGGAAAAAAGGGGAAAAGCATCCTCTGTAATTCCAATTGAAGAAACATTATAGAAACATATGAGGGCTTTTTATAATAAAAGATCAGATTTTAACTTTTTACCATCTTTTGAATTTGAAGGATTGAAAATGAATTAATCATTCTGTTATTTAAATTGCTGGTTGCTCAACCTTCAGTCCAAGAGCTTCTGTTTTGCATGAGACCTCTTGTTTTTACAGTGAATTCATCTGAGGCTTTGAAGGCTGTCCCCTTATTTTAGATGACATTTATCAACTCATCTAGAAGAGTTGCAGAATTCTTTAGAAATTCAAAATATGTTTTTTTGGGTTTTTTTTTTATTAGAATAGTCTGTGTTCCTACATAAAGAGTTTTTAGATTACACATACAACACAGTTACTGTGGCTTCTTTTTTTTCCAAATAGCACAATGGATTAATTCCTCATATTTTGTACAATGTCTAAATCTACATTTCTAAACAGTGGAGAAACATTGACATGATTTATGACTCATACAGGTTTCTTTTAAAGGAATATGAAACCCCAAATTGTCTATTGTTTAAAATAAACATGGTATTCTTTGTTGAAGAGATACCTAGGTAGGTGTTAGGAGCACTACATGGCAGGAAACAGTGCTGCCATCTAGTGCTATTGCAAATAGATAACATTCTTGAAAAACTGCTGACAAATAGTGCTCCAGATATGTGCACGTCCCTGCTTTTCAACAAAATATATCATAACAAAAAAAAAAATTGCATGCTCTACCTGAATTATGAAAGAAAAACTTTGGGTTTCTTGTCCCTTTAAGCTAAAATAAATTAGGTTAGAACCTGTTTCTTACAAAGCAAGTGGGTTAAAGTCCTTCTCCTGAGCTGAACACATTGTGGGACTACCTCTGCAAATTGGATCACTGGCTGTTTCCTGCTCTGCTGCTCCCAAGTGGGACTTTATTGATCTGTTTAACCCTTTTTGTTGGTTAAACAGCTAGGGATCTACTGAGAGTAGTGCAAACATGAAATGCTATAATGAATTAGAGAATAGTATTTTGCTACTACAATGTCCTCATAAATAGCTATTAAGAACTAGATTACAAGTGGCACACTATTGTTAATGCGGAGAGCGCAAACATGATAGCGAGATCGCTATATTTCTTTAACAAAGATATGACGAGCCCACGGATTTCATCCTTACTTGTGGGATATTAACCTCCTGCTAACAGGAAGTGACAAAGAGCACCACAGCAGAGCTGTATATATAGCCCCCCCCCTTCCCCTCCACCCTCAGTCATTCTCTTTGCCTGTGTTATACTAGGAAGAGGTGAAGTGAGGTGTTAGTTTTAGTTTCTTCAATCAAGAAGTTTTTTTTATTTTCAAATGGGACAGGTGAGTACTATTTTCCTCAGGGGGATATTGAAGAAGTTTTCTGCCCTGAGGTTGATGATCTTATCAGACATAACTAAGATCCACATTGGTTCCCACTGAATGCTGAAGAAATCTTCAGTGGAGAACAGCTGCATGCTATTAGCATTAAGGTATGTTCAGTCTTTTTTCTGAGGAGACCTGTTATATCAGAATGGCTGACATTTTTTGCTAGAAAAGGGGTTAAAGTGGATCTGGTTTTAAAGGAGAGGTATTACTTTAAATCCTTTATTTAAAACGTTTTTTTGTGTGGCATTTTGGGTGTTTGTTATGGACACTGGGAGAGGCAGCTCATTATTTTATTTTTATTAAGGGCTGCAGTATTTTAAGGTTTTTTTGGGGACCACTTGGTTTTGTTCTAACCGCTTCCTATGCGGTATTTTGGATTTGTTTGTGATCGCCCTCAATGGGCGGGGCCTATTTTTCATGCCCTCCGACGCGCAGTACATTTTTGCTCATTAGGCATCAGACATGAGCTCCGGTTAGGTCTTAACTTATGCTCTGATGACCGGATTGTGGTATAATCATTTTCAAGCACTTTAAGGGCAGGTAGGCACCACAGCAGAGCTGTGGCGAGGTGCAGGGGTCATTTTTTTTTAATAAATTGTATTTTTTTTCACTATAAATTTCCTGATAACGATATTTTTGCCTATTGATCTTAAGTGCAATAATTTTTGGGCACATCAAATATGTGTTGCTAAACAGATTTATTTATTTAGCTTTTTTTGCAGTTTTGGAAAAATTGTATGCTTTTTTTATTTTTTAAAGGCGCAGTACATTTTTTTGGAAAATTGTTCAAAGTGTTTAAAATACTGTTAGTCTATTTTCAACATGTCTGACATTGAGGATACTAATTGTTCTATGTGTTTAGAAGCCATTGTGGAACCCCCACTTACATTGTGTATCTCTTGTACTGAAAGGGCCTTACAATGTAAGAAGCATATTTAAAGGGACACTCAAAAATAAACTTTAATTATTCAGATAGAGCATGCCATTTTAAACAACTTTCCAATTTACTTCCATTAACAAAATCTGCACCGTCTTTTTATATTTAAACTTTTTGAGTCACCAGCTCCCACTGAGCATGTGCAAGAATAGGTGTGTATGCATTTGTGAATGGCTGATGGCTGTCACATGGTACGTGTATGCATTTGTGATTGGCTGATGGTTGTCACATGGTGCAGGGGGAGTGGAAAAAGACATAACTTTTAAAATTGTCAGAAAAAAAATCTACTACTCATTTGAAGTTCAGACTAAGTGCTATTGCATTGTCTTGTTATCTTGCATTTGTTGATTATGCAAATCTACTGTGTTGACTGGTCCTTTAAGTAATAAAAGTTTGCCTAAGGATGACTCTCAGTTTGAAGGGAATCAGGATATGCCATCTAATTCTCCCCAAGTGTCACAACCTTTAACACCCACACAAGCAACGCCTAGTACTTATAGTGCGTCTAATGCTTTTACTCTGCAGGATATGGCTGCAGTTATGTCAACTACTCTTACAGAGGTATTATCCAAATTACCAGTGTTAGAGGGTAAACGCAGTAGGTCAGGTATTAATGTAAATACGGAATCCTCTGGTGCTTTATTAGCTTTTTACGATGTTCCCTCACAATGTTCTGAGTTGGGGGTTAGGGAATTGCTGTCTGAGGGTGAACTTTCAGACCCAGGAAATATATTACCTCAGACAGATTCGGACGTTATGTCATTTAAATTTAAGCTTGAACACCTACGTCTGTTACTTAGGGAGGTTTTAGCGACTCTGGATGATTGTGAACCTATTGTAATACCACCAGAGAAATTGTGCAAGATGAACAGATATTTAGAGGTACCTACTTACACTGATGTTTTTCCGGTTCCTAAAAGAATTTCGGAAATTGTTAAAAAGGAATGGGATAGACCAGGCATACCATTCTCTCCTCCTCCTACTTTTAAGAAAATGTTTCCCATATCTGACTCCATTCGGGACTTGTGGCAAATGGTCCCTAAGGTAGAGGAAGCTATATCTATTTTGGCTAAGCGTACAACTATACCTATTGAGGATAGTTGTGCTTTCAAAGATCCTATAGATAAAAAATTAGAAGGTATTTTAAAGAAATTATTTATTCATCAAGGTTTTCTTTTACAAACTACTGCCACAGCTTTATGGTTTGAAGCTCTAGAAGAGTCTCTGAAAGTTGAGACTCCATTAGATGATATTCTGGATAGAATAAAGGCTCTTAAGCTAATTCTTTTATTACTGATGCTGCTTTTCAATTGCTAAGTTAGCAGCAAAAAATGCAGGTTTTGCCATTCTGGCGTGTAGAGCGTTATTGCTCAAATCTTGGTCTGCTGATGTGTCATCAAAATCTAAGCTTTTGGCTATTCCTTTTAAAGGTAAGACCCTATTCGGGCCTGCATTGAAGGAGATCATTTCTGACATTACTGGAGGTAAAGGTCATACCCTACCACAGGATAAGTCTGTTAAAATGAGGGGTAAACAGAATAATTTCCATTCCTTTTGAAACTATAAAGGAGTACCCTCTGCTTCTTCTTCCTCCACAAAGCAGGAATGGAATTTTGCTCAATCTAAGTCAGTCTGGAGACCCAACCAGACTTGGAATAAGGGTAAACAATCCAAGAAGCCCGCTGTTGCTTCCAAGACAGCATGAAGGGGTGGCCCTCGATCCGTGACTGGATCTAGTAGGGGGCAGACTTTCTCTCTTTGCTCAGGCTTGGGCAAGAGATGTTCAGGACTCCTGGGCACTAGAAATAGTGACCCACAGGTATCAACTAGCATTCAAGGTTTTTCTCCCAAGGGGGATATTTCATCTTTCACGATTATCTGTAGACCAGATAAAGAGAGAGGCATTCTTACGCTGTGTAAAAGACCTCTATACCATGGGAGTAATTTGTCCCATTCCAAAGCTGGAACAGGGACAGGGGTTTTACTCAAATCTTTTTGTTGTTCCCAAAAAAGAAGGAACTTTCAGACCCATTTTAGCTCTCAAGTGTCTAAACAAATTTCTCAGAGTCCCATCGTTCAAAATGGAGGCTATACGAACAATCTTACCAGTGATTCAGGAGGGTCAATATATGACTACCGTGGATTTGAAGGATACATACAATGATCATCATCGATTCTTAAGGTTTGCCTTCCTGGACAAACACTATCAGTTTGTGGCTCTTCCTTTCGGTCTTGCCACAGCACCCAGAATTTTCACAAAAGTTCTAGGGTCTCTTTTAGCGGTTCTCAGATCGCGGGGTATAGCAGTAGCGCCTTATCTGGACGACATTCTGATTCACAAGTCGAATTATCAATTGACAAAATCTCACACAGACATAGTATTGTCTTTCCTGAGATCTCATGGTTGGAAAGTGAACATAGAAAAGAGTTCATTAGTTCCACGGACAAGGGTTTTATTTCTGGGGACTCTTATAGACTCGGTAGACATGAAGATTTTTCTGACAGAGGTCAGAAAAACAAAGATTCTTAATACTTGCCGAGCACTTCAGTCCATGGCTCAGTGCATTGAAGTAATTGGATTAATGGATATAATTCCGTTTTCCCGCTTTCATCTCAGACCACTTCAGCTGTGCATGCTCGGACAGTGCAATGGGGATTATGCAAATTTATCTCCTCAGATAAAACTGGTTTGAGTAACCAGAGACTCTCTTCTTTGGTGGGTGTCGCTGGATCATCTGTCACAGGGGACTTGTTTCCGCAGACCCTCGTGGGTGATAGTGACAATGGATGCCAGCCTTCTGGGCTGGGGTGCAGTCTGGAACTCCCTGAAGGCTCAGGGTGTTTCGACTCAGGTGGAGTCTCTACTTCCAATCAATATTCTGGAACTGAGAGCAATATTCACTGCGCTTCTGGCGTGGCCTCAGTTGACTTCGGCAAAATTCATCAGGTTCCAGTCGGACAACATCAGGACTGTGGCATATATCAATCATCGGGGGGAACAAAGAGTTCCTTAGCGATGATAGAAGTATCCAAGATAATCCGATGGGCGGAGACCCACTCTTGTTATTTGTCGGCAATGTACATCCCAGGAGTAGAAAATTGGGAAGCGGATTTTCTAAGTCGTCAGACTTTTCATCCGGGGGGAGTGGGAACTCCATCCGGAGGTATTTGCCTCACTTATTCTCAGATGGGGCAGACCAGAATTGGATCTAATGGCGTCTCGACAGAATGCCAAGCTCCAGAGATACGGATCCAGGTCAAGGGATCCAAAGGCCGAACTGATAGATGCCCTGGCAGTGCCTTGGAAGTTCAGCCTGGCTTATGTGTTTCCACCATTTCCTCTCCTTCCACGCGTGATTGCTCGAATCAAACAGGAGAGAGCTTCAGTAATCCTGATAGCGCCTGCGTGGTATGCAGATCTAGTGGACATGTCCTATCTGCCACCGTGGAAACTTCCTTTGAGACAGGACCTTCTCATTCAAGGACCTTTTCAACATCCAAATCTAATTTCTCTGCAGCTGACTGCATGGAGATTGAACGCTTGATTTTATCGAAGCAAGGATTCTCTAATTCGGTCATTGATACTTTGATACAGGCTCGAATGCCGGTCACTAGAAAAATATTTCATAAGATATGGCGTAAATATCTTTATTGGTGTGAATCCAAGGGTTACTCGTGGAGTAAAACTAAGATTCCTAGGCTTCTGTCTTTTCTTCAAGAAGGATTGGAGAAAGGGTTATCAACAAGTTCTTTAAAGGGACAAATTTCTGCTTTGTCAATTTTGCTTCACAAACGTTTGGCAAATGTGCCGGATGTTCAGTCATTTTGTCAGGCTTTAATTAGAATTAAGCCTGTATTGAGACCTATTACTCCTCCCTGGAGTTTGAATTTAGTTCTTAGAGTTCTTCAGGGGGTTCGTTTGAACCCATGCATTCCATAGATATTAAATTGTTATCTTGGAAAGTTCTGTTTTTAGTTGCTATCTCTTCTGCTCAAAGAGTTTCTGAGCTTTCAGCTTTACAATGTGATTCGCCTTATCTTATATTTCATTCTGATAAGGTGGTTTTACGTACCAAGCCTGGTTTTCTTCCTAAGGTTGTTTCAATTAAGAACATTAATCAAGTAATTGTTGTTCCTTCATTGTGTCCTAATCCTTCTTCCAAGAAGGAGTGTCTGTTACACAATCTGGACGTGGTCCGTGCCTTGAAGTTTTACTTACAGGCAACCAAGGATTTCCGTCAATCATCTTCATTATTCATTGTTTATTCTGGAAAGCATAGAGGTCAGAAAGCTACGGCTACCTCTCTTTCTTTTTGGCTGAGAAGTATCATCCGCCTGGCATATGAGACTGCTGGACAGCAGCCTTTTGAAAGAATTGCGGCTCATTCTTTTAGGGCTGTGGCTTCCACATTGGCTTTTAAAAATGATGCTTCTGTTGAACAGATTTGTAAGGCTGTGACTTGGTCGTCCCTTCATACTTTTTCCAAATTTTCCAAATTTGATACTTTTGCTTCTTCTGAGTCTATTTTTGGGAGAAAGGTTCTTCAAGCAGTGGTGCCTTCCGTTTAGGTTCCTGTCTTGTCCCTCCCTTTCATCCGTGTCCTTTTGCTTTGGTATTGGTATCCCACAAGTAAGGTTGAAATCCGTGGACTCATCATATCTGTGTAAAAGAAAAGTAAATTTATGCTTACCTGATAAATTAATTTCTTTTACGATATGACGAGTCCACGGCCCACCCTGTTCTTTTCAGTGACCTCTGCACCTTTTAGCCTTTCCTTTTCTCTACCTATACCTTCGGCCGAATGACAGAGTGGAGGGGAGGGGGCTATATATACAGCTCTGCTGTGGTGCTCTTTGCCACTTCCTGTTGGCAGGAGGTTAATATCCCACAAGGAGGAAATCCGTAGACTCGTCATATCGTAAAAGAAATTAATTTATCAGGTAAGCATAAATTTACTTTTTGTGCACTCAAATCCACATTACAATTAACACAGTATTTTAATTATTGCAAAATTGTTTATTCCCCCTAATATTTTCTATGGGCGGTGTAAAGCATTAATTTGTGCTCAAACATTTTACGCAACCTGAAAGCCCGCATAAAGAGTTTGGGCTGAGAAAAAAGTAAACATACACACAAAAAAAGTTTTTCCACCTACAATATCCCCCCCTGCACTATTAACCCCTAAACTGCCACTACACCCATCTTAATAAACTCCCTAAGCTACTTAACCCCTTAACCGCCACTACCCAATCACAATAAACTCTCTACTCTACTTAATTCCTAAACTGCTACTACCCCCACTGCAATAACCCCTAACTCTGTCAACCGCTTATCCGCCATTACCCCATCGCAAACTACCCCTTAAGTTATTAACCCCTTAAATACCACAACCTCATCGCTAACTACACCTACACTGCTTAACCCCCTAAAGGCTTACCAACCAAGACCCCTAACTGTAGAACCACTAAACACAACTCATTAAAAATAGATAAATATAAAAAATAAAAAACTACCAGTAAAAATCCTATCCTAAAACTAAAGTGCCCTTAAAAAAGTGCACCTCTGTATAAAGAGGAGTCTTGCATTGAATCCTCAGTGTGCTGCAGTGACAGCAGGAAGAAGCATTGGATGGAAAAAGAAGAAGACTATCGGATAGAAGAAGAAAAAAAGAGGGGAGCCCTAGAAGACTGATGCCTTGGATGAAGACCGAAGAAGAGCACCACCATGGACCTGCTGCTGCCTCCCCAAGGAGCTGGATTCAAGTAGGCGAGTTCAAACTTTTTGTGTTTAGCTGTAGGTTGTTTTTTTTTTGGGGGGGGGGGGGGGGTAGTTTAAATATAGAAAAAAAACAAGTGGGCACGGAGAGAAATGTCCAAGTATTTATTAAACCGGCAAAGTAATCAGCTGGGCTGAACATAAAAGCAAACATCCATAGGGCAAGAGATATTTAAAGATAAATTGTTGCCCTCTGAGCCCAATGTCTCTCAGGATGATGCTGCTCAGGTAATGCCACAGCTTTCTCCTCAAACGTCCCAAGCCTCTATGGTGTCACATACAGTGCCCTGCAGTTCCTCTCAGCCTCCTGGAGGAGTTTATTTGCCTGCAGATTTTGCTGCACAGGTATCTTCTGAAGTATTTGCAGCATTATCTGCTTTTCCTATGCTGGGAAAACGCAAGAGGAAAACTAGACATTCAGATAGTAAGGTTTCTGTTCCACCTAGTGCTATGCAGGTTACCCTCCCTCATAAGTCTGATGAGGACGATACGGTGGTAGCCTCTGAGAGTGAAATCTCAGATTTGGACAGTATTATTCCTTCATCTGATACTGAAGAAGTAAGTTTGAACACCTTTGTGTACTGTTAAAGGAGGTATTGGCTACTTTGGACGACTCTGATACTTCTGTCGTTGTCAACCCTAAGAAGTCTAGTAAACTTAATAAATACTATGATGATGTTCCTTCCTTTGTGGAAGTTTTTCCTGTCCCAGACCATGTGACGGAGATTATTTCACAGGAAGGGGAGAAGCCAGGGATTCTTTTCTCCCTGTCTCCTGTATTTTAAAAGATGTTTCCTATTGCTGACTCCATTAAAGATTCTTGGCACACAGTGCCTAAAGTAGAAGGAGCTATTTCTACTCTGGCTAAGAAAACTACGATCCCTATAGAGCAGCGATCACCAACCAGTGGCCCATGAGAAGATGTTGGTGGTCTTTGACACCATCAAGCAGTAATTAATCTCCTCTGATGGTGTCACCCTCATCACACCGCAACTGCCTACAGTGCCTGGCTGGACATCAGTGAAAACCAACAGAGGAGAAGTTAAATTACAATCTCCCTACGCAACTTGCGTAGCTAGATTGTATTTTTAACTCATCCCGCCTGGCGCGCTGCTCAGAGGAAGATGCTTCCATCTAAAGCCAGCAGAAGTTGGTATAGTCTTGGTTTGAAATAGTGGAATTAAAGTATATATAAAAAAGAAAATCTTAAAAAAATGTTTTCTCATATTTCATTTATTTCCTTCCCATTACCTGTCTCTTTGTAGTAGTTTTCCTAATTCCTTCAGATGGACTTAAATCACTGTTTGTCTTCCTCCCTTCCATCTTTTTTTTAATTAAATATTAATTATTTTTCATTCTAATATTTTTCCTGTGCAGAAAGCTATTCCACCTGAATTCCAGTTATTGCCATCCAGCAGATCAGCCATATCCTACCAGTATTATAGTAATTGCCAGTAACATCAGTCGTAGTTAACTCACATCCATATTGAGAGCTTTCTGATATAAACTTAATTTATGACTCCAATGTCTGTCCATTATCATAAGTAGTTTTTAATAATTCCTAACTGGGGAGGTGACTTGGAAGTCTTGTGTTCCTTTTAAACATAATCTCCTAGATTACGAGTTTTGTGGTAACAGGGGTGCGTTGCTAACGAGCTTTTTTTTTTAACGCTCCCTTAAGACAATGCTGGTATTACAGTTTTTTTTTAAACCCGGCGTTAGCCGCAAAATGGTGAGCGTAGAGCAAAATTTAGCGCCACATCTCACCTCAATACCAGCGCTGCTTACGGTAGCGGTAAGTTGGCTAAACGTGCTCGTGCACAATTTCCCCATAGGAATCAATGGAGGAGAGCCGGCTGAAAAAAAACCTAACACCTGCAAAAAAGCAGCGTTCAGCTCCTAATGCAGCCCCATTGATTCCTATGGGGAAAGGAATTTTATGTCTACACCTAACACCCTAACATGAACCCCGAGTCTAAACACCCCTAAAATTACACTTATTAACCCCTAATCTGCTGCCCCCGACATCGCTGACACCTGCATTATATTATTAACCCCTAATCTGCTGCTCCAGACACCGCCGCCACCTACATTATCCCTATGAACCCCTAATATGCTGCCCCTAACATCGCCGAACCCTACATTATATTTATTTACCCCTAATCTGCCCCCCCCAACGTCGCCGCAACCTAACTACACTTATTAACCCCTAATCTGTCGCCGCCACTATAATAAAGTTATTAACCCCTAAACCTAAGTCTAACCCTAACACCCCCCTAATTTAAATATAATTTAAATAAATCTAAATAAAATAACTACAATTAAATAAATTATTCCTATTTAAAACTAAATACTTACCTATAAAATAAACCCTAAGCTAGCTGCAATATAACTTATAATTACATTGTAGCTAGCTTAGGATTTATATTTCTTTTACAGGCAACTTTGTATTTATTTTACCTAGGTAGAATAGTTATTAAATAGTTATTAACTATTTAATAGCTACCTAGTTAAAATAAGTACAAATTTACCTGTAAAATAAATCCTAACCTAAATTACAATTACACCTAACACTACACTATCATTAAATTAATTTACTAAATTACCTACAATTAAATACAATTATATTAAATAAACTAGAGTACAAAAACCCCCCACTAAATTACAGAAAATAAAAAATCATTACAATTTTTTTAAACTAATTACAGCTAATCTAATCCCCCTAATAAAATAAAAAAAGCCCCCCAAAATAATAACATTCCCTACCCTATACTAAATTTCAAATAGCCCTTAAAAGGGACTTTTGTGGGGCATTGCCCCAAAGTAATCAGCTCTTTTACCTGTAAAAAAAAAATACAATACCCCCCAAACATTACAACCCACCACCCACACACCCAACCCTACTCTAAAACCCACCCAATCCCCCCCTTAAAAAAACCTAAATATACCCCCTTGAAGATAACCCTACCTTGAGACTTCTTCACCCAGCCGGGCACAAGTGGACCTCCAGAGGGGCAGAAGTTTTTATCCGATCCGGGCAGAAGAGGTCCTCCAAGCGGCAGAAGTCTTCATCCAGACGGCATCTTCTATCCTTATCCATCCGGAGCGGATCCATCTTCAATCCAGCTGACGCGGAGCATCCTCTTCAAACGAAGTCCAAGCGAAGAATGAAGGTTCCTTTAAATGACATCATCCAAGATGGCGTCCCTTGAATTCCGATTGGCTGATAGGATTCTATCAGCCAATCAGAATTAAGGTAGGAAAGATCATATTGGCTGATCCAATCAGCCAATAGGATTGAAGTTCAATCCTATTGGCTGATCCAATTAGTCAATAGGATTGAGCTCGTATTCTATTGGCTGTTCCAATCAGCCAATAGAATGCAAGCTCAATCCTATTGGCTGATTGGAACAGCCAATAGGATTTTTCCTACCTTAATTCCTATTGGCTGATAGAATCATATCAGGCTATCGGAATTCAAGGGACGCCATCTTGGATGACGTCATTTAAAGGAACCTTCATTCTTCTTTAGGACGTCGATGGAAGAGGATGGCTCCGCGTCGGCTGGATTGAAGATGGATCCACTCTGGATGGATGAAGATTGAAGATGCCGTCTGGATGAAGACTTCTGCCGCTTGGAGGACCTCTTCTGCCTGGATCGGATGAAGACTTCTGCCCCTCTGGAGGGAGGTCCACTAGTGCCCGGCTGGGTGAACACGGCTCAAGGTAGGGAGATCTTCAGGGGGGTAGTGTTAGGTTTTTTTAAGGGGGGATTGGGTGGGTTTTAGAGTAGGGTTGGATATGTGGGTGGTGGGTTTTAATGTTGGGGGGGTATTGTATTTTTTTACTGGTAAAAGAGCTGATTACTTTGGGGCAATGCCCCGCAAAAGGCCCTTTTAAGGGCTATTTGTAATTTAGTATAGGGTAGGAAATTTTATTATTTTGGGGGGATTTTTTATTTTATTAGGGGGATTACATTAGGTGTAATTAGTTTAAAATTCTTGTAATTTTTTTTCTGTAATTTAGTTTAGGTAATTAGTTTAATTATAGTGTAGTGTTAGGTGTAATTGTAACTTAGGTTAGGATTTATTTTACAGGTATATTTGTCTTTATTTTAACTAGGAAGTTATTAAATAGTTAATAACTAGTTAAAATAAATACAAAGTTGCCTGTAAAATAAATATAAATCCTAAGCTAGCTACAATGTAACTATTAGTTATAAAGTAGCTAACTTACGCCTAGATTTAGAGTTTTGCGGCCAAAGTGGTGCGTTAGCTACGCGTGTTTTTTTCTGGCCGCACCTTTTAAATACCGCTGGTATTTAGAGTTCACAGAATGGCTGCGTTAGGCTCCAAAAAAGGAACGTAAAGCATATTTACCGCAACTTCAACTCTCGATACCAGCGGTGCTTACGGACGCGGCCAGCTTAAAAAACGTGCTCGTGCACGATTCCCCCATAGAAAACAATGGGGCTGTTTGAGCTGAAAAAAAACCTAACACCTGCAAAAAAGCAGCGTTCAGCTCCTAACGCAGCCCCATTGTTTACTATGCGGAAACACCTCCTAAGTCTGCACCTAACACCCTAACATGAACCCCGAGTCTAAACACCCCTAACCTTACACTTATTAACCCCTAATCTGCCGCCCCCACTATCGCTGACCCCTGCATATTATTATTAACCCCTAATCTGCCGCTCCGTACACCGCTGCCACCTACATTATTACTATGTACCCCTAATCTGCTGCACCTAACACCGCCGACCCCTATATTATATTTATTAACCCCTAATCTGCCCCCCTCAATGTCGCCTCCACCTGCCTACACTTATTAACCCCTAATCTGCCGAGCGGACCGCACCGCTACTATAATAGTTATTAACCCCTAATCCGCCTCACTCCCGCCTCAATAACCCTATAATAAATAGTATTAACCCCTAATCTGCCCTCCCTAACATCACCGACACCTAACTTCAATTATTAACCCCTAATCTGCCGACCGAATCTCGCCGCTACTGTAATAAATGGATTAACCCCTAAAGCTAAGTCTAACCCTAACACTAACACCCCCCTAAGTTAAATATAATTTAAATCTAACGAAATAAATTAACTCTTATTAAATAAATTATTCCTATTTAAAGCTAAATACTTACCTGTAAAATAAACCCTAATATAGCTACAATATAAATTATAATTATATTATAGCTATTTTAGGATTAATATTTATTTTACAGGTAACTTTGTATTTATTTTAACCAGGTACAATAGCTATTAAATAGTTAAGAACTATTTAATAGCTAAAATAGTTAAAATAATTACAAAATTACCTGGAAAATAAATCCTAACCTAAGTTACAATTAAACCTAACACTACACTATCAATAAATTAATTAAATTAAATACCTACAATTATCTACAATTAAACCTAACACTACACTATCAATAAATTAATTAAATACAATATCTACAAATAAATACAATGAAATAAACTAACTAAAGTACAAAAAATAAAAAAGAACTAAGTTACAAAAAGCACAAAAAATATTTACAAACATTAGAAAAATATTACAACAATTTTAAACTAATTACACCTACTCTAAGCCCCCTAATAAAATAACAAAGCCCCCCAAAATAAAAAAATGCCCTACCCTATTCTAAATTAAAAAAGTTCAAAGCTCTTTTACCTTACCAGCCCTGAACAGGGCCCTTTGCGGGCATGCCCCAAAGAATTCAGCTCTTTTGCCTGTAAAAAAAACACATACAATACCCCCCCAACATTACAACCCACCACCCACATACCCCTAATCTAACCCAAACCCCCCTTAAATAAACCTAACACTAAGCCCCTGAAGATCTTCCTTCCTTATCTTCACCATGCCAGGTTCACTGATCCGTCCTCGGAAGTCTTGATCCAAGCCTCGGAAGTGTTGATCCAAGCCCAAGCGGGGGGCTGAAGAGTGACGTCCATCCTTGGGCTGAAGTCTGGATCCAAGCGGCGGCTGAAGAAATCCATCATCGGGCTGAAGTCGGAAGTCCATCATCGGGATGAAGTCTTCTATCAAGCAGCATCTTCAATCTTCTTTCTTCCGGAGCAGAGCCATCTTCTTCCCAGCCGACGCAGATCCATCCTCTTCTAACGATGCCTACTAGCCGAATGAGGGTTCCTTTAAATGACGTCATCCAAGATGGCGTCCGTCGAATTCCGATTGGCTGATAGGATTCTATCAGCCAATCGGAATTAAGGTAGGAAAATTCTGATTGGCTGATGGAATCAGCCAATCAGATTCAAGTTCAATCCGATTGGCTGATCCGATCAGCCAATCAGATTGAGCTCGCATTCTATTGGCTGTTCCGATCAGCCAATAGAATGCAAGCTCAATCTGATTGGCTGATTCCATCAGCCAATCAGAATTTTCCTACCTTAATTCCGATTGGCTGATAGAATCCTATCAGCCAATCGGAATTCGATGGACGCCATCTTGGATGACGTCATTTAAAGGAACCGTCATTCGGCTAGTAGGCGTCGTTAGAAGAGGATGGATCCACGTCGGCTGGGAAGAAGATGGCTCCGCTCTGCTCCGGAAGAAAGAAGATTGAAGATGCTGCTTGATAGAAGACTTCATCCCGATGATGGACTTCCGACTTCAGCCCGATGATGGATTTCTTCAGCCGCCGCTTGGATCCAGACTTCAGCCCGAGGATGGACGTCACTCTTCAGCCCCCTGCTTGGGTTTGGATCAACACTTCCGAGGCTTGGATCAAGACTTCCGAGGACGGATCTGTGAACCTGGCATGGTGAAGATAAGGTAGGAAGATCTTCAGGGGCTTAGTGTTAGGTTTATTTAAGGGGGGTTTGGGTTAGATTAGAGGTATGTGGGTGGTGGGTTGTAATGTTGGGGGGGGGGGTATTGTATGTGTTTTTTTTACAGGCAAAAGAGCTGAATTCATTGGGGCATGCCCCGCAAAGGGCCCTGTTCAGGGCTGGTAAGGTAAAAGAGCTTTGAACTTTTTTAATTTAGAATAGGGTAGGGCATTTTTTTTATTTTGGGGGGCTTTGTTATTTTATTAGGGGGCTTAGAGTAGGTGTAATTAGTTTAAAATTGTTGTAATATTTTTCTAATGTTTGTAAATATTTTTTTATTTTTTGTAACTTAGTTCTTTTTTATTTTTTGTACTTTAGTTAGTTTATTTCATTGTATTTATTTGTAGATATTGTATTTAATTAATGTATTGATAGTGTAGTGTTAGGTTTAATTGTAGATAACTGTAGGTATTTTATTTAATTAATTTATTGATAGTGTAGTGTTAGGTTTAATTGTAACTTAGGTTAGGATTTATTTTACAGGTAATTTTGTAATTATTTTAACTATTTTAGCTATTAAATAGTTCTTAACTATTTAATAGCTATTGTACCTGGTTAAAATAAATACAAAGTTACCTGTAAAATAAATATAAATCCTAAAATAGCTATAATATAATTATAATTTATATTGTAGCTATATTAGGGTTTATTTTACAGGTAAGTATTTAGCTTTAAATAGGAATAATTTATTTAATAAGAGTTAATTTAATTAGTTAGATTTAAATTATATTTAACTTAGGGGGGTGTTAGTGTTAGGGTTAGACTTAGCTTTAGGCGTTAATCCATTTATTATAGTAGCGGCGAGATTCGGTCGGCAGATTAGGGGTTAATAATTGAAGTTAGGTTTCGGCGATGTTAGGGAGGGCAGATTAGGGGTTAATACTATTTATTATAGGGTTATTGAGGCGGGAGTGAGGCGGATTAGGGGTTAATAACTTTATTATAGTAGCGGTGCGGTCTGCTCGGCAGATTAGGGGTTAATAAGTGTAGGTAGGTGGCGGCGACGTTGTGGGGGGCAGATTAGAGGTTAATAAATATAATATAGGGGTCGGCGGTGTTAGGGGCAGCAGATTAGGGGTACATAAGGATAACGTAGGTGGCGGCGCTTTGCAGTCGGCAGATTAGGGGTTAATTATTGTAGGTAGCTGGCGGCGACGTTGTGGGGGGCAGATTAGAGGTTAATAAATATAATATAGGGGTCGGCAGTGTTAGGGGCAGCAGATTAGGGGTACATAAGTATAACGTAGGTGGCGGTCGGCAGATTAGGGGTTAAAAAAAATGTAATTGAGTGGCGGCGATGTGGGGGGCCTCGGTTTAGGGGTACATAGGTAGTTTATGGGTGTTAGTGTACTGTAGAGCACAGTAGTTAAGAGCTTTATGAACCGGCATTAGCCCAAAAAGCTCTTAACTACTGACTTTTTTCTGCGGCTGGAGTTTGGTCATTAGATTTCTAACGCTCACTTCAGCCACGACTCTAAATACCGGCGTTAGAAAGATCCCATTGAAAAGATAGGATACGCAAATGGCGTAGGGGGATCTGTGGTATGGAAAAGTTGCGGCTGGAAAGTGAGCGTTAGACCTTTTCCTGACTGACTCCAAATACCAGCGGGCAGTAAAAACCAGCGTTAGGAGCCTCTAACGCTGGTTATAACGGCTACCACCCAACTCTAAATCTAGGCCTTAGGCTTTATTTTATAGGTAAGTATTTAGTTTTAAATAGTATTAATTTATTTAATTGTAGTCATTTTATTTAGATTATTTTAAATTATTTTTAAGTTAGAGGGGTGTTAGGGGTTAATAAATTTAAAATAGTGGCGGCGATGTTGGTGGTGGCAGATTAAGGGTTAATAAATGTAATATAGTTGCAGCGACGTTGGGGGGCAGATTAGGGGTTAATAACTATAATGTAGATGTCGGCGATGTTGGGGGCAGCAGATTAGGGGTTCATAGGGATAATGTAGGTGGTGGCGGTGTCCTGAGTGGCAGATTAGGGGTTAATAATATAATGTAGGTGTCCGCGATAGCGGGGGCGGCAGATTAGGGGTTAATAAGTGTAATATTAGGGGTGTTTAGACTCTGGGTTCGTTAGGGTATTAGGTGCAGACATAAAATTAATTTCCCCATAGGAAATAATGGGGCTGCGTTAGAAGCTGGATGCTGTTTTTTTTTGCAGGTGTTAGGTTTTTTTTCAGCCGGCTCAGCCCCATTGTTTCCTATGGGGAAATCGTGCACGAGCACGTTAAGCCAGCTCACCGCTGACTTAAGCAACGCTTGTATTGAGGTGAGATGTGGAGCTAAATTCTGCTCTACTCTCACCTTTTTGCGGCTAACGCCAAGTTTAAAAAAAACTGTAATACCAGCGTTGTCTTAAGGGAGCGGTGGGAAAAAAAGGCTTGTTAGCCCCGCAAGCCTTACCGACAAAAACTCGTAATCTAGCAGATAGAATGGGAAAGAATTGGATCTTCCTTTTCCCCCTCGTCTACTTTTAAAAGTTGTTCCCTGTCCCGGACTCTCAACTGGATTTGTGGGGCTCCATTCCTAAGGGGATGATGCTAGCTCTACGCTTGCTAAACGTACCACTATACCTCTTGAGAATAGTTCTTCCGTCAGAGAGCCGATGGATAAGAAAATGGAAACATTTCTAAAAAGATGTTTTGACATACAGGATTTTTGTTTCAACCGGAGCCTGCAGTTGCCACAGTTGCCGGAGCAGCTACCTACTGTTGAGACTCTTTGTCGGAACTCATTGAGGTGGAGTCTCCCCTCAAGGATATTGAAGCTCTGAGAATCGCTAATTCTTTTATCTGTGATGTGAACATGCAAATTATTTGCCTAAATGCAAAGACCTCTGGCTTTGCGGTCCTAGCCCGCCGGGCACTCTGGTTGAAGTCTTGGTCTGCGGATATGACTTCTAAGTTTAGGCTCCTTTCTCTTCCCTTCAAGGGAAAGATTTTATTTGGTCCAGGCCTGGACTCCATTATTTTTAAGGCTACCGGAGGCAAGGGTAAAATAAAATAAAAATAAAACTATTATATAGTACCACCTGGACCATCCAGTGAGGAGGAGGCAGCCGCTACAGCAATCGTTATCCTTTGAAGAACGTATAAAGGACTGTCTAATTTTTCACAATTGCAAGTGTATTTTCACTACAGTATCTAAGAATTTACTGTTTTCTGCCTTTATTGTGTATATACTCATCTATGATAGCTTAACATTGCCCCATCATATATACTTTTGTTCTAGATTATTGATTATACTGCATCTTGAGCGCCCCCTTCAGCGATTAGGTTTTTTCGGAGGCAAGGGTGCCTTCCTACCGCAAGATAAGAAGAACAAGTCTAAGGGACGACAATCTTCTAATTTTCAATCTGACAAATCCCAACGTCAACAATCCTCCTCCAAGTCCGAGCAACCCAAGAGTACTTGGAAGCCGGCTCAATCCTGAAATAAGTCCAAGCAGAATAAGAAGCCCTCCGAAAACAAATTGGCATGAATGGGCGGCCTCTGATCCGGGAACGGATCGTGTAGGTGGCAGACTGTCTCTTTTTTCAGACGCTTGGTTCAGGGACGTGCAGGATCCGTGGGTCCTGGAGGTCGTACTCAGAGATACAAGATAGGCTTCAAATATCATCCGCCCAGGGGCAGATTCCTACTCTCGAACCTATCTACCAGACCAGAAAATAGGGATGCCTTTCTAGGGTTCGTTTTGGACCTATCCTCCTTAGGAGTTGTTGTCCTTGTGCCTATCGAAGAAAGAGGTTTGGGGTTTTTTTCAAACCTTTTGGTGGTCCCAAAGAAGGAAGGAACTTTATGCCCAATTCTGGACCTAAAGTGCTTAAACAAATTTCTCAGTGTCCCTTCCTTCAAGATGGAGACAATAAGGTCCATCCTTCCTTTAGTCAGGAAGGCTGGTTTATGACCACTACAGATCTGAAGGACGCTTACCTTCATGTTCCAATTCACAGGGAACACTTTCAGTTCCTGAGGTTTGCATTCCTGGACCAGCACTTCCAGTTCATTGCCCTTCCGTTTGACCTAGCTACTGCTCCAAGAATCCTAATGAAGGTTCTGGGGGCTCTTCTAGCCTTTGCCAGAACTCAGGGTATTACAGTAGCCCCATACTTATACCATCTTTTCATCTTACAGAAGAATACTCAGAGTCCCTTCTCAGAGTTCTCTTATCCCAAGTACCAAGGTATAGGAAAGTCAAAATTATACTTGTATGATTCAAATAGAGCATGTGATTTTAAGAAACTTTTAAATGTACCTCTATTTTCAAATGTGCTTGGTTCTCTTGGTATTCCTTGCTGAAAAAGGATATGCACATATCCTACACTAGTGTGAGCTAGCCGCTGATTGGTGCCTGCACACATTTGAATCTTGTGATTGGCTAACTAGTTATGTTCAGCTGGCTGCCAGTAGTGCAAAGATGTCCCTTCAGCAAAGAATAACAAGATAATGAAGCAAATTTGATAATAGAAGTAAATTGTAAATTTGCTTAAAGGGACACTGAACTCAAATTTTGTCTTCCGTGATTCAGATAGAGCATGACATTTTAAGCAACTTTTTAAATTACTCCTATTATCAAAATGTCTTCATTCTCTTGGTATCTTTATTTGAAATGCAAGAATGTAAGTTTAGATGCCGGAACATTTTTGGTGAACAACCTTGGTTGTTCTTGCTGATTGGTGGATAAATTCATCCACCAATAAAAAAGTGCTGTCCAGAGGCTGAACCAAAAAAAAAGCTTAGATGCCTTCTTTTTCAAATAAAGATAGCAAGAGAACCAAGAAAAAATGGTAATAGGAGTAAATTAGAAAGTTGCTTAAAATTGCATGCTCTATCTAAATCACAAAAGAAAAAAATTGGGTTCAGTGTCCCTTTAAAACTGTATGTTCTTTCCGAATAATGAAAAAACATTTTGGGGTTTCCTGTCCCTTTAAGTAGACTGCCTGTGTCAAACCTGAAAAGGAACTAAAAGAGATGTGCGCAATTTCTTACCTAATCCTGAATTCACATTTGCCGGTCTAAAAAAACCCAATTTAAACCTCTGTCTGAGCTAGCTCTGATTAGAACCATTTTGAGATTCAGTATGTGAGCTCTTGGTTAATACATTTGACACTCACGGCTAGATTTAGAGTTTGGCGTTAGCCGTCAAAACCAGCGTTAGAGGCTCCTAGCGCTGGTTTTGGGCTACCGCTCGTATTTAGAGTCAGTCAGGAAAGGGTCTAACGCTCACTTTCCAGCCGCGACTTTTCCATACCGCAGATCCCCCTACGCCAATTGCATATCCTATCTTTTCAATGGGATCTTTCTAACGCCGGTATTTAGAGTCTTGGCTGAAGTGAGCGTTAGAAATCTAACGACAAAACTCCAGCTGCAGAAAAAAGCCAGGAGTTAAGAGCTTTCTGGGCTAATGCCGGTTCATAAAGCTCTTAACTACTGTGCTCTAAAGTACACTAACACCCATAAACTACCTATGTACCCCTAAACCGAGGTCCCCCCACATCGCCAACACTCTATTAAATTTTTTTAACCCCTAATCTGCCGACCGCACACCGCCACCACCTACGTTATCCCTATGTACCCCTAATCTGCTGCCCCTAACACCGCCGACCCCTATATTATATTTATTAACCCCTAATCTGCTGACCGGACCTCGCCGCTACTATAATAAATGTATTAACCCCTAATCCACCTCACTCCCGCCTCAAAAACCCTATAATAAATAGGATTAACCCCTAATCTGCCCTCCCTAACATAGCCGACACCTAACTTCAAGTATTAACCCCTAATCTGCTGACCGGACCTCACCGCTACTATAATAAATGTATTAACCCCTAATCCGCCTCACTAACCCTATAATAAATAGTATTAACCCCTAATCTGCCCTCCCTAACATCGCTGACACCTAACTTCAAGTATTAACCCCTAATCTGCCGACCGGACCTCACCGCTACTCTAAAAAATGTAGTAACCCCTAAAGCTAAGTCTAACCCTAACATCCCCCTAAGTTAAATATAATTTAAATCTAACGAAATAAATTAACTCTTATTAAATAAATTATTCCTATTTAAAGCTAAATACTTACCAGTAAAATAAACCCTAATATAGCTACAATATAAATTATAATTATATTGTAGCTATTTTAGGATTTATATTTATTTTACAGGCAACTTTGTATTTATTTTAACCAGGTACAATAGCTATTAAATAGTTATTAACTATTTAATAGCTACCTAGTTAAAATAATTACAAAATTACCTGTAAAATAAATCCTAACCTAAGTTACAATTAAACGTAACACTACACTATCAATAAATTAATTAAATAAAATACCTACAATTATCTACAATTAAACCTAACACTACACTATCAATAAATTAATTAAATACAATACCTACAAATAAATACAATTAAATAAACTAACTAAAGTACAAAAAAAAAAAGAACTAAGTTACAAAAAATAAAAATATATTTACAAACATTAGAAAAATATTACAACAATTTTAAACTAATTACACCTACTCTAAGCCCCCTAATAAAATAACAAAGCCCCCCAAAATAAAAAAAATGTCCTACCCTATTCTAAAATTAAAATAGAAAAGCTCTTTTACCTTACCAGCCCTTAAAAGGGCCTTTTGCGGGGCATGCCCCAAAGAATTCAGCTCTTTTGCCTTTAAAAAAAACATACAATAGGCATTGAACAGGAGCTCCCAACTTCAAACCTCGAAAATTGCAGTTTATCCCTGATAAAACCTAATTTCTTCAGCCTGGCCCTAAAGGGCATTAACTTAGGAGGAAGCCTGGGATATGGAGATAAAAAAATCAGTTGGCGTATCTATTCTACTGAGATGAGATTCTGCTACGGAGCTCTCTGCCACATTTTACGGCGCCATCTTGGGGGACGAAATACTACTATCCGCCATGGTGACCCAGACGTTATACTCCGGCATCAGAGATCTATTGGTGGAGCATGGGAGGAAGATAGCTGAGAGACTCGATGCCTTTAACGCTACAATCCAAGAGGCGCGAATACGCAGCAATACAGCAGCCGAAAGGCAAAGAGTAGCCCCAGAGTCGCAGTGTACCGCAGCGCTTACAGAGCCCGAGATACACTATCAGTCACTGATACCGGTAAGTGCGGGCCCCAAGCTGGGGCTCCGCTTTCTCTCTGCTACCGGTGGTGACCTGCGACTATGGGAGGTAACGCAGCTCGGATACTCATACAGGGGAGAGGGCTCTGTGGAGCATTGCAGTTTCCGTGCACTGTTGTGCGCGCCTCTCTCAGACATTAGCCCTGCGGGCTTATCGCACGGCTCAGATGGCTGTAGAGGTCTCTTGGCGCCATTTCTGACGAGGCCTGGTCCGGCAGAATCTTCCACGCATGGGGACTCTCAGTTTGTGGATATCCATGTATATGTACAAACATTTCTTCACCCAAGTTGTTTTAGAAAGTTAGCCCGGCAGGACTGGGAGTACAGTTTTTCTACATTTCTGATACACAGACAGGGAATTGGATGAGACTCTGGACTATATCTGGGATATTATGCTACTGTTAAGACTCTGGACTATATCTGGGATATTACGCTACTGTTAGCACTAGCTATAAAGAAAATTTTTTCTTTTTTATTTTCCTGCTCTGTACATTGTGATATGGTGTGAAGGCCTGACAGCCTAATGTATATATCTGCAAACTGTATCTGAGTTATTATTGATAGTTTATGCCTCATGATCATACCCCATAAACCTGTTTGAACTGGGAGTCTCTCAGTTTTATAGACAGGTTAATTCCTCCTAATGCTGACACATATGAGAATTGTGGCCCCATCCTATACTATATTTACAACCACATCAGATATTTGCTTAGGAGCGTTAGCCTTCTTAATAGTTAATGGTCTATTATTATATATTCTCTCTAATTGTGCTGAAATTTAAGTGGGCTTCGCTCACAGTGAGAGGTTTCAATACTCCATACACCACGGGCACTGTAAAATCTAGAGTGGGTTAGGTATGAGACACTTAAAAAAGGTCTGTGTAATTTTCTATTAAATAGACTTGACACCTCTCATGTACTATAATACTGTCTATTGTACTGCGTATCTCTGTTTTCCCTCACCCATTTGTAATCTGTGGACTGTCAAGTTTACACTCTATATATGATGACTCTTGGGTCTGAAGGTGTTTTTTGTATGCACTAAGGATGTAAACTGCACTGATCTATTTTGTACACAAAGCTGTAAAAGGGCATTAATCACCAGATGCAGTTTGAGCGCTGCATCTACCATGCACATAGAGAAAACGGTAGTGGGTTAAGTCTGTGAGTCCCCGCAGGGCTTATAAGATGTACTACAATATAGATTTGACCACTTGGGTCTAGCTCAAGTGAGCTAGTTTATATGTGCACCCTTACTCTTCTTCAAACTCGCAAATAGTTGGGCACAAAACGTTACTTTTTCTCACATCATTATTACAGTGTGTATATATGCTTACTGATTGGTGGGTGTATCTTCGCTATGCAGTGGTATTTTGAAAGCTCCACCACTTTTCTGTTAGGCCCAGACAAAATGTAAATGTATGACAGAGGGTGATGCTTATAATCTTCCAGTTTTAACTTAAGACAGGCCCCGCTGTGCGTAGCTAGGAGTCTAATCTAACTGGTATCCTTGTGTGCAGTTTTAGACTATATGAGGGCTGTAAAAGCCGATATGTGCGTGCTTCATGTGTTTAAGACAGTTCACTGCTAATTAATTATTGAGCATATTTGAATACTTTAACTAAGCTAGTTACCTACTCCTCCAAAACTTTGAGTGTATATATCTTGGTATGCAGATCCCTTACAATACCACTATATACTAAACCTTGACCTTATAGCTCTTAAGGGGTTACTCTATGTCTGTGCTATTAAGGAGTGGCTATTCAGCTAAAGTGATACAAAAATGTGTGTACAAGTTTTAGAATTGTTGTTTGGGACTATAACTAGGTACATGAATGCAGAATCACATTAGCCGTTCTTGATATCCGAATAGATACCTATTGTCCGCAGTACCCCTGGGGCATATGTTAGGGATCACTTGTTAATTATCTGATTTAAATCCGCTCCCCTTGGTCCCTCTTCTCCTCTTCCCTTCCCCCTTCCCCCCCCCTTTTCCTCTTCCCCCTCTCCTCTCCTCTTTCCCCTCTCCCCCCCCTCTCCTTCCCCCCCCTCTCCTTTTCCTCCCCTCTCCTTTCCAACCTCTCTCTTTTCCCCCCCTCCCTCTCCTCTCCTTTCCCCTCCTTCCCCTCTCCTTTCCCCTCCTCTCATTTCCCCTCTCTTCTTCCCTTCTTCTTCCCCCCATCCCCTCCCCTTACCCCTCTCTCTTCCCTCCCCCTCCTTCTCTCCCCCTCCCCCCCTACCCTACCCCCCCCCCTTTTTTCCCTTACTCTCCCCTTCTCCAAGTATGTGGTTAGGGATAATCATCTTATCCTCCACATCCATATTTGGCAGAGTGGTGTTGTCTCTGCGCTGCCCGTGGAGCCTTGTTTGAGTGTGTCCCGGTTAGTTTATAAAAATGGCTCCTCCGGGAATTTCCTATGTTTACTATTATGTGTTCATTACTTCTAGATACTTTTTTTACTTTCGTCTTAGTATAAGAGTTTTCTCACTTATGTACCTAATGTATGGTAATCTATACACCCCGTATTACTATAATAGTCATTATCTAACACTTGATCTTCATTTTGTTTGTTATATGCTGAGAATCTTTCTTCCTGTGAGTTATGTCTTCAGACAGGTATTGACTTTCTGATCCCACAAGTGGATCTATTTCATTTTGTTGACACATGTTTTCCCTGCTACTAAACTGTAAAATGGGGCTTCATTAGGGTCAATACCGTGCTCCTCCTAATGTCACTGTATTATTGTTTGAATGAAGGACTATTGTCATGTACTTTTGTTTGAGATATTGCCCTATCTACAATGTTTGTACTTGGATGTTCTATTGCCTCAATAAAAACAATTTAAAAAACAAAAAAAACAAAACAACATACAAACCCCCCCCCCAACATTACAACCCACCACCCACATACCCCTAATCTAACCCAAACCCCCCTTAAATAAACCTAACACTAAGCCCCTGAAGATCTCCCTACCCTGTCTTCACCACACCGGGTTCACCGATCCGTTCTGGCTCCGACGTCTTCATCCAAGCCCAAGCGGGGGCTGAAGATGTCCATGATCCGGCTGAAGTCTTGATCCAAGTGGGAGCTGAAGAGGTCCATGATCCGGCTGAAGTCTTGATCCAAGCGGGAGCTGAAGAGGTCCATGATCCGGCTGAAGTCTTGATCCAAGCGGGAGCTGAAGAGGTCCATGATCCGGCTGAAGTCTTCTATCAAGCGGCATCTTCAATCTTCTTTCTTCCGGATCCATCTTCATCCCGCCGACGCGGAACATCCATCTTCACCGACGACTTCCCGACGAATGACGGTTCCTTTAAGGGACGTCATCTAAGATGGCTTCCCTCGAATTCCGATTGACTGATAGGATTGAAGATGCCGCTTGATAGAAGACTTCAGCCGGATCATGGACCTCTTCAGCTCCCGCTTGGATTAAGACTTCAGCCGGATCATGGACCTCTTCAGCTCCCGCTTGGATCAAGACTTATATTATAGTATTATAGTAGCGGTGAGGTCCGGTCGGCAGATTAGGGGTTAATAATTGTAGGTAGGTGGCGGCAGATTAGGGGGTAATAAATATAATATAGGGGTCGGCGGTGTTAGGGGCAGCAGATTAGGGGTTCATAGGGATAACGTAGGTTGCGGCGGTGTACGGAGCGGCAGATTAGGGGTTAAAAAAAATATGCAGGTGTCAGCGATAGCGGGGGGCGGCAGATTAGGCTTTAATAAGTGTAAGGTTAGGGGTGTTTAGACTCGGGGTACATGTTAGGGTGTTAGGTGCAGACATAGGAAGTGTTTCCCCATAGGAAACAATGGGGCTGCGTTAGGAGCTGAACGCTGCTTTTTTGCAGGTGTTAGGTTTTTTTCAGCTCAAAATGCCCCATTGTTTTCTAAGGGGGAATCGTGCACGAGCACGTTTTTGAAGCTGGCCGCGTCCGTAAGCACCATTGGTTTTGATTGTTGCAGTGGCGGTAAATATGCTTTACGCTCCCTTTTTGGAGCCTAACGCAGCCCTTCTGTGAACTCTAAATACCAGCAGTATTTAAAAGGTGCGGGGGGAAAAAAGCCAGCGTTAGCTACGCGGGTCGTTACCGACAAAACTCTAAATCTAGCCGTGTGTTACTTTATTTCATGTAGTAGGATACAATCCAACCTGGCTGCATGTGACTTTAATTGTTTACTTCTACTTTTAAAAGCTGTACAAAAACATATATATATTTCTTATTATATGTCTCATACAGTATTTTAAATTTAATATTAAAGTAATTAGCTCTGTATAATAAAATTCTTAATTTTTCATAAAATATTTTTTTATATGTTTTATAACTATTGTTTGCATTAAATTAGTTTAATTTTTCAAATTGTTTAATATAAGCTTTGGGTAGAAATCTGTTGCATATTCCCGAATGAATATTCATTAACAAACTAATATGTTAATAAATATATTTGTCCAAAATAAATGAATAAATAAATTTTGGATGAAACACATAATTAAAAATGAACTAAAGGAATATTTCAGATAAAACACATTTTGATATGTGTAAGAATATGTAAAGAGAGGAGCGGTGTACGGGGTGATAGTAATGACAAAATCGAAAAGAGAAAAAAAATATCAGTTCACCCTATCCAGCAGCTAGGTTATGCTATGCAAACATTATCCAGATAATTGTATATTAATATAGAACACAGTATTTTCATCTAAAAAAAAAGCTATGGATACCCCTTATTTAGGAAAAAAAAAAGGCATTCATGCAAAGAAAAAAAAAAAAGATCCACACTAAGTACCATTCCAGGAACAATAAAGTGAATAAGTTCCAAATTACCACATATAAATATTAACAGCAAGCACATTAATCCATTAATTAAAGCAAGTACTAATACACAATCAGAGTCACTCTTCTTATGGCAACCTCCTAACACTGCACTTTAGCGAACACCACCACAAAGTAATGATAGTCTGTTGGAAGCATCTGCATCAATTTAACTCGGTTTACTCTTGATCCAAACCATCTGAGTCTGTGACTCCTTCTATACCTCATAACAGGTGCTACATATCATAGAAGTAGCAGGGGTGCCTGGGAAATCCACAATTGTCCAGTGTCTGGGTTGCCTCAAAGCCGGAAGAAACCTTTTCATGTTCACAAGGGTGAAACACGCATAGCTGAATGGCAGGGGTGGTCGGCTGAGCCGTGTTAGGGGATTGCCACAGGAAGAATTACTCCGATTGTATCAGTACTGGGTGGTTGTTTTGACCCTATGTGCAATAATGTTACTATAATTACTGGATTAATGGGCTTGCTGTGAATATTTATATATTTATATTTGGAACTAATACACTTTATTGTTCTTAGTGCGGATCCTTTTTTAATCTAGGACTTTATTTTTGTATGTATGTCTTTTTTTCCTGGATAAGGGATATCCGTATATCCATAGCTATTTTAGATGTGTGCTAAGATTTGTCTATTATTTTACTAATTAAAGAGACAGTCTACACCAGAATATTGTTTTCAAAGATAGATAATCCCTTTATTACCAATTCCCTAATTTTACATAACCAACACAGTTATATTAATACACCTTTTACCTTGCATTTTAGCCAATCAGTACTGGCTCCTAGGAACTCCATGTGCGTGAGCACAGTGTTATCTATATGAAACACATGAACTAACATCCTCTAGTGGTGAAAAAATTAGCATATGAACCTCCTAGATTTAGTTTTCAACTAAGAATACCAAGAGAACAAAGCAAAATTCTTGATAGAAGTAAATTGGAAAATTGGTTAAAATTACATGCCTTATCTGAATAATGAACGTTTGGTTTGGACTAGACTGTCCCTTTAATATTTCATAAACTCGATATGTGTTTTTTTTTTTTTTTTTTATAATTCTGTGTCCTATATTAATACACAAGTGTTTGGATAATTTTTGCATAACATAACCTAACTGCTGGACAATATATATAATAGTTAATTAATAGGAAGATCTTTTATTAAGCAAACTAAAATGTATTTGTTCTTATTTTTCATTATGTCACAGCTATCAACAGCCAATCTTGAAAGACTCAAACAAGCATTATTCCCCCCACCTCTGGAAAAAATGGAGTCTCTTTATCAGGAGGGTTTTAAAGATGGAACAAACTTTCTGCAAACAGAAAATTGGTTTGAATAGAGAAGCACTTAAATTAAGCATCGTCAGTTTTGCTTGTTGTGAGATAATCAAAAACATTATCTTCATGTTTATGTTGATTTACAGACCACAATTCAAGATAAATGCATTGAATATGAGCAATGTCCTAACCACAATTTCTTATCTTGTTGATATTTCAGAAATGATGGAAAAGTGGGATAGAAACTGCAATGAGTAATTGACTAAAAGGAAATTATAGAGTTCAGTTGCCAACAGATATAAATTCCCAAGTGCATAAATTTTACGTTGTGACTAAATATATTTCTAATTGTAAATAAAGTTAAAATGACGTATTTTGAGGGGGGGGGGGGGGATACTTTATATGAGAATCTAAACATGCATTTAGAGCATAACATATGGGCATGCCTTTTATGATGAATAATTTAGCTACTGACATTTGAAAAAAGTGCTAATTATATTTGAAAATGTTTGTTCTTCAATCTTCTCTTGGACAAAAAATGTTTAGTAATTACATGTATTATATTGAGTCTGTCCTATATATGAATTGTGACTTTTTTCGATAATTACAGTTGTTTTTTTTTGTGCACATTAATTCTCAGTTGGAACTGCCAGGCAAAAAGTGCTGATTACCAAAAGACTATTGGAAATATATTTTTTAACCACTTTGTGCGTGTGACGAGAACGAGTTGTCATGCAAAGTGCTGCCTGTAAGCGCATGACAACCTGTCCTTGTTATTAAGGGGAATTGCTTCCCCTGCACTGCAGGCTTAACCCCTTAATGACCACAATATACCCTGTATGTCACTGGTCATTAAGGGTTTTTTCAGGACATAATAGCACAAGTCAAGCAAGAAGACGCTATTAATACCCTCCCTCTAGCAGGCTTTGTGGAATAGAGCAGTCTCAACGCTGGTGGCAAGACCGCACTATAAAACAATCAAGTTCCAAAAAAAGGCCAGTGACATACAGGGTACGTCGCTGGTCCTTAAGGGGTTAATTGTTGGTAGCATAGTGGGCAGCACTCCCAGAGCTACATGGGCATGCCAGTGATGTCATCACAAACATGCATGGTGACATCACAGAGCGGGTGGGACACTGTGAACTCTACTCCCATACTAGCCACAGACCTCCAAGACCACTCATTTGAAAGAGAATTAACCACTTGGGGTCTTGGATAGCCATAAGCTTCCAGATCTTTGTAAAAAAGTGTAATGCATAACACATGTTTTTTTCTTCTTGTGAATGGGAATTTCTAAGCCCAATAAAAAAATCTATTATATCTAGAGACCCCTAATAATGTTTATATTATTGTAGACAAATGCCTTTTCTCTTGTAAGATGTATCGAGTCCACGGATTCATCCATACTTGTGGGATATTCTCCTTCCCTACAGGAAGTGGCAGAGAGAGCACCCACAGCAGAGCTGTCTATATAGCTCCTCCCTTAGCTCCACCCCCCAGTCATTCTCTCTGCCTGCTTAACTGCTAGGAAGGGCAAAAAGGAGTGTGGTGACAAAAATGTTAGTTTTTATTTTCTCAAGCAAATGTTTGTTATTTTAAATGGTACCGGTGTGTACTATTTACTCTCTGGCAGAAAAGGGATGAAGATTTCTGCAAGGAGGATGATGATCTTAGCATTTTGTAACTAAGATCCACTGCTGTTCTCAGAAGGGCTGAAGAGTACAGGAAAACTTCAGTTGGGGGAACAGTTTGCAGGCTAAACTGCATTAAGGTATGTTCAGTCTATTTTTTTCTAGACAGACTGTGTTATTTCTAGAAAGGGCTGGCAATATCCCCATGAGGGAAAGGTAAGCTGTATTCAGTAAAAGAGGAATCCAAGCTTGCATAAAGGGCTCATTAGTTACTGGTGACACTAATAGGAAAAAACGTTTTGGTTTAATTACAAATAAAATGTTTTTTGAGGGACTTTAAGGGGTCTTTGTGGCTTGTTTAAGGGTTATTAGCCCACATGGCTAGTTTAAGAAACACTCTGTGGTGTTTTTTAGGCCCCATAACATCGAGTGAGGTGGGTGGGGCCTATTTTCAGTTGCACAGTTTATTTACCTCAGAAGCATCCAGCTACTTCTCCAGAGATTCCTGCTGTATTTGAGGGCTGTAAAGAGGTTTTTTCCCCACAAATCGCTCCTAAAGGGCAGGTAGGCGTCACAGCAGAGCTGTGGCAAGGTGCTGAACGTTATTTTACCGGTTTTGAAGTTTTTTCAATCCGGTTTTTACATTAAGGGGTTAATTGTTTATTTGCATAGTTGTGCAAAGTTACTAAGGCTTTATGATGCTACTGTAAAAATTTTGTTGTGTTTACTGCTTTTTTACACTGTTTTGCAGTTTGTGCAGCTTTTTTTCTCTTAAAGGCACAGTACCGTTTTTATTTAAAGTGTTATTTACTTTGATTAAAGTGTTTACCAAGCTTGCTTGTTACTTACTAACCTGTTTAACATGTCTGACACCAAGGAGAATCCTTGTTCTATGTGTTTAGAAGCCATTGTGGAACCCCCTCTTAGAATGTGTCCCACTTGCACTGATATATCTATAAATTATAAAGAGCATATTTTAGCACTTGAAAATATTGCAATAGATGATTCTCAGTTAGAAGGAAATGAGGGTTTAGCATCTAGCTCTCCCCAAGTGTCACAACCAGTAACGCCCGCACAAGTGATGCCAAGTACCTCTAGTGCGTCTAATTCATTTTCTTTACAAGACATGGCCACAGTTATGAATAAAACCCTCACAGAGGTTTTTCTCTAAACTGCCTGGTTTACAAGGAAAGCGTGTCAGCTCTGGGTTAAGAACCAATGCTGAGCCGTCTGACGCTTTAGTAGCCGTATCCGAAATACCCTCACAATGTTCTGAAGTAGGGGTAAGGGATTTGTTATCTGAGGGAGAGATTTCTGATTCAGGAAAGACGCTCCCTCAGACAGATTCTGATATGACGACCTTTAAATTTAAGCTTGAACACCTCCGCTTATTGCTCAAGGAGGTATTAGCTACTCTAGACGATTGTGACCCTATAGTGGTCCCAGAGAAATTGTGTAAAATGGACAGATACTTAGAGGTTCCTGTTTACACTGATGTTTTTCCAGTCCCTAAGAGGATTGTGACTATTGTTACTAAGGAGTGGGATAGACCAGGTATTCCGTTCGCTCCCCCTCCTGTTTTTAAGAAAATGTTTCCCATATCTGACACTATACAGGAATCGTGGCAGACTGTTCCTAAGGTGGAGGGAGCTATTTCTACTATTGCTAAGCGTACAACTATACCTATCGAAGACATCCTATGGATAAAAAATTAGAGGGTCTCCTAAAGAAAATTTTTGTTCATCAAGGTTTTCTTCTCCAACCTATTGCATGCATTGTTCCTGTAACTACTGCAACTGCTTTCTGGTTCGAGGCTCTAGAAGAGGCTCTCCAGGTGGAGACTCCATTAGAGGATATTATGGATAGAATTAAGGCCCTTAAGTTGGCTAATTCTTTCATTACAGATGCCGCTTTCCAAATGGCTAAATTAGCAGCAAAGAATTCAGGTTTTGCCATTTTAGCATGCAGGGCGTTATGGCTTAAGTCCTGGTCTGCTGATGTGTCATCAAAATCTAAATTGTTGAACGTCCCTTTCAAAGGAAAGACCCTATTCGGGCCTGCACTGAAAGAAATTATTTCAGACATCACTGGAGGGAAAGGCCATGCCCTCCTTCAGGATAAAACAAATAAGATGAGGACCAAACAAAATAATTTTCGTTCCTTTCGGAACTTCAAGGGTGGTCCCGCTTCAGCTTCCCCTGCAGCACAAGAGGGGAATTCTGTCCAATCCAAGTCAGTCTGGAGACCTAACCAGGCTTGGAACAAAGGGAAACAGGCCAAGAAGCCTGCTGCTGCCTCTAAGACAGCATGAAGTGGTAGCCCCCGATCCGGGACCAGATCTAGTAGGGGGCAGACTCTCTCTCTTTGCTCAGGCTTGGGCAAGAGATGTTCACGATTCCTGGGCTTTAGAAATTGTGTCCCAAGGATATCTTCTGGACTTCAAAGACTCCCCCTCAAGGGGGAGATTTCACATTTCTCAATTGTCTGCAAACCAGACAAAGAGAGAGGCGTTCTTACCCTGTGTAGAAGACCTACATACCATGGGAGTGATTCGCCCAATTCCAAGAGCGGAACAAGGGCTAGGTTTTTACTCCAACCTGTTTGTGGCTCCCAAAAAAGAGGGAACTTCAGACCAATCTTGGATCTCAAAATTCTAAACAAATTCCTCAGAGTACCATCTTTCAAGATGGAGACTATTCGGACTATTCTTCCTCTGATCAAGGAGGGTCAATATCTGACTACCGTGGACTTAAAGGATGCATATCTACACATCCCTATTCACAGAGATCATCATCAATTCCTCAGATTCGCCTTTCTGGACAGGCATTACCAGTTTGTGGCCCTTCCCTTCGGGTTGGCCACGGCTCCCAGAATTTTCACAAAGGTGCTAGGGTCCCTTTTTGGGTATAGCAGTGGCGCCATATCTAGACGACATCTTAATTCAGGCATCGACTTTCCAGCTAGCCAAGTCTCACACGGACATCGTGTTGGCTTTTCTGAGATCTCACGGGTGGAAGGTGAACATAAAAAAGAGTTCTCTCGTCCCTCTCACAAGAGTTTCCTTCCTAGGGACTCAGACTCTGTATTTCTGACGGAGGTCAGAATTTTAAAACTTTTAATCACTTGCCGAGCTCTTAATTCCATTCCTCGGCCATCAGTGGCTCAGTGTATTGAGGTAATCGGACTTATGGTAGCAGCAATGGACATAGTTCCTTATGCCCGCCTATACCTCAGACCACTGCAACTATGCATGCTCAAACAGTGGAATGGGGATTATGCAGATTTATCTCCTCAACTGCATCTGGACCAAGAGACCAGAGATTCTCTTCTCTGGTGGTTGTCTCAGGACCACCTGTCTCAGGGAATATGTTTCCGCAGGCCAGAGTGGCTCATAGTGATGACAGATGCCAGCCTGCTAGGCTGGGGTGCAGTCTGGAAATCCCTGAAAAAATCCCTGATAAACATTCTAGTACTGAGAGCGATATTCAATGCACTTCAGGCGTGGCCTCAGCTAGCTGTGGCCAAATTCATCATATTTCAGTTGGACAACATCACAACTGTAGCCTATATCAATCATCAAGGAGGAACACAGAGTTCTCTAGCGATGATGGAGGTAACCAAAATTATCCGATGGGCGGAGGATCACTCTTGCCATGTCTCAGGAATCCATATCCCAGGGGTAGAGAACTGGGAGGCGGATTTCGTAAGTCATCAGACTTTTCATCCAGGGGAGTGGGAGCTTAATCCGGAGGTATTTGCCCAGCTGACTCAGCTATGGGGCACACCAGATTTGGATCTGATGGCGTCCCAACAGAATGCCAAACTTTCGCATTACGGGTCCAGGTCCCGGGATCCACAGGCGGTACTGATAGATGCACTAGCAGTGCCCTGGTCCTTCAGTCTGGCTTATGTATTTCCACCGTTTCCTCTCCTCCCACGTCTGGTTGCCAGAATCAAGCAGGAGAGATCTTTGGTGATCCTGATAGCGCCTGCGTGGCCACGCAGGTCTTGGTATGCAGACCTGGTGGACATGTCATCTGTTCCACCGTGGACTTCTAATCCAAGGTCCGTTCAAGCATCCAAATCTAATTTCTCTTCGTCTGGCTGCTTGGAGATTGAACGCCTGATTCTATCAAAGCGTGGTTTGATACCCTGATTCAGGCTAGAAAGCCTGTCACCAGGAAAATCTATAATAGGATTTGACGCAAATATCTTTGTTGGTGTGAATCCAAGGGTTACTCATGGAGTAAGATTAGAATTGCTAGAATTTTGTCTTTTCTCCAAGAAGGATTGGAGAAGGGATTATCAGCTAGTTCCTTAAAGGGACAAATATCTGCTTTGTCTATTCTTTTACACAAACGTCTGGCAGTTGTCCCAGACGTTCAAGCGTTTAGTCAGGCCTTGGTCAGGATCAAGCCTGTATTTAAACCTGTTGCTCCGCCATAGAGCCTAAACTTTGTTCTTAAAGTTTTTCAAGGGGTTCCATTTGAACCTATGCATTCCATAGATATTAAGCTTCTATCTTGGAAAGTTTTGTTTTTAGTAGCTATCTCTTCAGCTCGAAGAGTTTCTGAGTTATCTGCTTTACAGTGTGACTCACCCTATCTTGTTTTCCATGCAGATAAGGTGGTTTTACGTACCAAACCTGGATTCCTTCCTAAGGTTGTTTCTAATAGGAATATCAATCAGGAAATTGTTGTTCCTTCGCTGTGTCCTAATCCTTCTTCAAAGATGGAACGTCTGTTGCACAATCTTGATGTAGTTCGTGCTTTAAAGTTCTACTTACAAGCAACCAAAGATTTCCGTCAAACATCTTCATTGTTTGTTGTCTATTCTGGTAAGCGGAGAGGTCAAAAGGCTACGGCTACCTCTCTTTCTTTTTGGCTGCAAAGCATCATCCGTATGGCTTATGAGACTGCTGGCCAGCAGCCTCCGGAAAGAATTACTGCTCATTCTACTAGAGCAGTGGCTTCCACATGGGCTTTTAAAAATGAGGCTTCTGTTGAACAGATTTGTAAGGCGGCGACTTGGTCTTCGCTTCATACTTTTTCCAAATTTTACAAATTTGATACTTTTGATTCTTCAGAGGTTATTTTTGGGAGAAAGGTTCTACAAGCAGTGGTGCCTTCCGTTTAAGGAACCTGTCTTGTCCCTCCCTTCATCCGTGTCCTAGAGCTTTGGTATTGGTATCCCACAAGTATGGATGAATCCGTGGACGCGATACATCTTACAAGAGAAAACAGAATTTATACTTACCTGATAAGTTTCTTTCTCTTGTGATGTATCGAGTCCACGGCCCGCCCTGTCTATTTAAGACAGGTAGTATATTTTTATTTAAAAAACTTCAGTCACCACTGCACCCTATAGTTTCTCCTTTTTCTTCCTAGCCTTCGCTCGAATGACTATATTCTGCTGTGGGTGCTCTCTCTGCCACTTCCTGTAGGGAAGGAGAATATCCCACAAGTACATCACAAGAGAAACAAATTTATCAGGTAAGCATAAATTCTGTTTTATATATATATATATATATATATATATATATATATATATATATATATATATATATATATATATATATATATATATAATATGTATATATGTGTGTGTACAAAAGGTATCTGTATAGCACTGTCCATGTACACAACACTTTATAGTGAATATACATACGGTACAGATCTGCAGATTATGGACACTCCTTCCATAAGTCTGTAATTTGTGAATGTAGTATTTGATTAAAGCAACTTTATATACACATAGTATAAATTAGCAATTAAGCATTGCATTACAAAACCTCTAAACACAAAATAAATTATTTAAAAGCATTTAAAACTGTCGTGTTGTTAGGAAAATATGGCTTGGCTTTCAGACTGAAGATACACCCCTTTGAAAATCCTTTTCCATTTATCTTATCTTTTCTGTGGTCAGTTGAGGACAGATGTAATTGAACCTATTTAATGATCGTTTGAAGATGTTACAATGACTTTGTTCTGAATCCTTCTGGGTCTATTCTAGGCTTTCAAGTGGCAGTGGGAGAACCAACATTTTTTGTTTTATTTTTGGTGAAGCCTGCAAAATAAGTGCCAGATTACGAGTGGAGTGCAAATGTTAGTAGGGCTTACTGCTGGCATTACGAGTTGAAAGTTGATGCGATCGCAATCACGATTTACACTAGAATGATTACCACGTCCTCTGGTTAACTGTTTTGCGAAACCAAAAGGTTGCACAAAACACATGAAATATACATTACAAAGAATAGTTACACTCATAATAACTCTATCTTATAAAAATTAGTTTTTTTTTTTAAATATTGCACAAAAAAAGTTATAAGGGCTCAAAGATATGAGGTCTCAGGTGTTAGATGTTAGAGAGAAAAAAGGGAGGAAAAGGGCTTTAACATTGAGATACATTCATATACATGTCTAAAGATATATGTATGTGTGTGTATGTGTACACACACATGTATATATATATGTGTATATAGGTATTTACAGACATATATACACATTTTTCTTTGCTGTTAAATAGATGAAAACATGAAAAAACATATTTATGCAATAACGTTTTTAACTATGTGTTTACTGTAAATATTTCACATTCCAATTTTCTGTACATTGCTTAATATGTTCTTTCTATTTCTAAGTAGATATTCCTATATATATATATATATATATATATATATATATATATATATACACACACAAACACACACACACACACATATATATATATATATATATATATATATATATATATATATATAAAACCACACAAAAAATAATCATATATATGCAGACATTTCTATTTATGAATAAATAGAACACATTCTTTTATGTGAAGAACATTGGATTGTGAAATATTCATATTTTCATGACGGCTTAGCGCACATGAGAATGTGATCGGGTTTGCATGCTCGTTTGGTTAGCGTGCAAGTGAAAACCGACGTGCACAAAAAGCTTGCTTCTAGCTCAGTTAATGATTGAGTGGTAGAGTTAATTAGTACTCCACTCATAATCTGGCCCTAAATGAATAACAGTGCAATACAGTTTTGTGTTAATGACACATAATTAAACATGTTATAGCAAACTGTGGGGCCCATTTATCAAGCTCCGAACGGAGCTTGTGGGCCCGTGTTTCTGGCGAGTCTTCAGACTCGCCAGAAACAGCAGTTATGAAAAAGCGGCCTAAAGACCGCTGCTCCATAACCCTGTGTGCCTGCTCTGAGCAGGCGGACAGGAATCGCCGGAATTCAACCTGATCGAGTATGATCAGGTTGATTGACACCTCCCTGCTGGCGGCCGATTGGCTGCGAGTCTGAGGGGGCAGCGTTGCACCAGCAGCTCTTGTGAGCTGCTGGTGCAATGCTGTATACGGAGAGCGTATTGCTCTCCGCATTCAGCGAGGTCTTGCGGACCTGATTCGCACTGTTGGACCAGGTCCGCAAGACCTTTGATAAATAGGCCCCAGTATCTTTTGTTTTATGCAAAATTTTAAAAGTTAAGCGTACTTCAAAATTAGTTTTAAGTTCTACTAGATAAAATATGTTAAACAAAAGGAGGGATCTTCTCTGCAGTTTAGATTTGTATCCAGGAAAAATGTGTGCATTTGTTAGTAATCTGATCACTGTTCTTTTTGTGAAGTCATGTTCTCAATTGATACACTGTATATACAGGTCCTGTAAGAGTCGAGTGAGTAGCAGGAAGAGACCAAGAGGCCCAACTCATAAGTTCACCAGTCATGCAAGATTATCTAATAATATAATTCAGCATTAATAGATTCCTAAGAGAACTCTTAGAAGGGACATTTTACTATATCTTCCTAGGGGGGATTCCCTACATTTCATGGAAAAGAGAGACAAATCACAGTACAACATAATAATCCACAAAATTAGGGTTTTCTTGAATTGAAAGCTTTGCACTTTGTATTTTAATTTCCTTTAGAAAGAGGATTTTGTATTTTACATTGTATTACATTTAAATTGTGTTCCATTTAGATTATGTATTTGCATTGTATTTTGTATACAACTGTGTATTTAACATTGTGGTTTGTACAAATTTGGATTGTACTTTGTATGTTTCTGTGTATATTTAACACATTGTGATTATGAGTTGTATACTTCTGTGTATCTTTTAAAAAGAATGCATTTTTTTCTTTGCTAAATTAATCTTTCAAGTTTAGTGGGCTGGATAGGGGGGTTCTTTTGGATGGAAATCTGTGCCTGAAGTACTATTTTAACTGTTATTTTTCTCTCTGTAGTTTATATCTGCAGTACTCATTCATTTATGATTTGTATGCTAGTTTGTTCAAAATTCAAAGATTTTTACACTGTAGATAAATGTCAGTCTAGTATGGACCGTATGTGCAATGAGCAGAGGTACTGTTTCTCAGTACAGAAGGTAAACCCACAAAGATGACCCAAAAGTGGTAGATTATTACTATCAAGAGCAGGGACGTGAATATATGAGAAGTCGTGGAAAACAATTAGTAGGGATAAAAGGGTAGTCAGGCATGCATACACAGATGGAGCAGAATTACCAAATCACAAACAGAGTGAAATCATAATAGAGCAAAAGTTAGTAATTTAAATTGAAATCTTAGGTGCAAAATCAGGAGCCAAGAGAATAGTCAAACATGTACCACTACCAAGATATTGGGGAATCAGTCAGACAAAAGTGCACACAGTTCAAATGCATTTTAGATATGAAACCAGAGGCCCCATTGAAAAATTTCACATTGCAAGAAAACCTGGCTCAGAGAAAAGATACATAACAAAACTGTAGTGAAAACATTTTATTTTCAAACTATGAATTTATAACAGTATCAGTCGCTTCCCTGTTAACCTAACACTTCTCTGTGAGATTTTACAGAGACTGCCAGGTTCAGCCCATTTTCTTACACAATTCTTTGAAGCCAGCCTTATGAAGTCTGTAAGATGATTTCACTCCAAGGTGTTAAGTTCTTGAGAATCCCCACTGCCCCATCAATCTATTAACCCCTAAACTGCCCCAACCCCATACAAACCCCCGCACTAATTACTATTAACCACTATCCAGACTCTACACCCACTAATGCAAAAAACCCACTGTGAATAATGGCAAAAATGCAGCTACTAGACCCCCTTCTTATATTAACCCCCTAAACCACCACAACCCCAACACAAAAAACTCTTAGCCATTAACCATTAAAATGCCAAAACCTTCATAGCAAACCACTTGTGGCTAACTCCCGCTATCAACTACATTACACCAATAGCACCACTTCTAGCAACTGTAAAAAATAGGTTACCTGCACTATTAACCAATTAAACTACGACCCACACTAAGGCAAGACTAAATCAGCCAAAATGAATGACCATTTATTCTGTTGGTTGATTTAAAATCAAAATCAGTCCATAGAGTTAGCTTTCATTTTGTTGGCTGATTTGAACTTTTAAATCAGCTGATAGGAATGGCCATTAATCATATTGCTTGATTTTTAATTTAAACAGCAATTACACCAGCATTTTAAATCAATATTACAGACTGATCATATGCATTGGGCACACAAGGCTCATCTTGTAATATCAAGACAACCATTGTTAGCATGCTAATTAACGCTATCAATTTTAGGTATGAGATTTTACCACATGCACAAAACAAGTCTTTGGCTACATTTTTTTTAATCATTTGTAATATTAAAGCAAGCAATACAGATTGTGTGATGATGAGTACAAAAAACTAACACACCAGAAGACTATGGACAGAGCCACCATCAGGGGGTGAAAGGGGTTACTCCCGTCAGGGGTCTGCTGGGCCAGGGGGCCCAATGAGGCAAGCACAACTATTATTAAAACAACATTTAAAAAAAAAATGTTGGCAGCCACTAGAGGGTGCTACAGCAGAGTGTTATTGAACACGGGAAATGTCATTACAAGGAGTGAAGCATATAAGAGGATTTCTGCAAACCACTATGCACAGTGTGAGACAGGCTTGACACTTCAGTTTGTACAATGTGTGCCTGAGTCAAATGGCAGATCACTTTCATTTGCAGAGGAGTTAGGACTTACTTAGTAATTTTGTTTTTATTTCTTTGTGCAATTTTGGATTATAACTTTAGTGTGGTAGTTGTATGGTGGGGCCAGGGGTCCATAAAAACACATTTTTTAGCAATATGCAGCAGTGTATTTATGATTATTTGACTATGCTGTAAAGATTCTATATTTAAAACCATGCAGAAATGTTTCCTCCTCAATACACAAATTGTAGATGTTCTTTTGACAGATTTTGAAATACATACAAACAACCACAGCTTATGGTTCCACCAAGACCATATAGAGAACAGAATTTTCAAAATCCGTAAGTATAGCTAACAGATAGGAACATTTGTAAAACATATTTGAAGTGGTGCTCTTGGTTGGGGAAAATGGGGGAAAAAAACCCAAACATTATAGTTCAACCTTTCCAAATTATTTTTCTTCATCTCCCCATTCTGACAGATCATTAATGTACAATTTTGAATTCACAGTATTTTTGTTTGCACATTTACAAATATAATTCTTTAAAAAGTGATCTCTTAATGTCTGCATTTTTTTTAATGCATGTCACACACTGTTGATTTATGGGATGGCAAGGTGCAGAAAATGTATCTACTATGAGTGTTTCTGACATGTGGGTGTCTGTGTTTATGTCTTTGAGCTTTTGTTGATGTCTCTATGAGTGTGTATATTTTTTTCTGTGGGTCTCTCTGTTAGTATGTGTGTATGTCTGTGTGTATTTTCTGTGGGTGTCTCTGTGAGCGTGTGTGTGTGTTTGTGTATTTTCTGTGGGTGTCTCTGTGAGGGTGTGTGTGTGTATGTCTTTGTGTAGTTTCTGTGGATGTCTTGGTAAGGGGGGAGTGTATGTCTTTGTGTATTTTCTATTGATATCTTTGAGATGGTGTGTGTGTACGTCTGTATTTTCTGTGGATGTCTTTGTGAGTGTGTGTGTGTGTCTGTTTTCTGTAGGTGTCTGTGAGGGTTTGCGTGTATGTCTGTGCATTTTCTGTGGATGTCTTAGTGAGGGTATGTGTGTATGTCTTTGTGTGTTGTCTGGGGAAGTCTCTGTGATGGTGAGTGTGTATGTCTTTGTGTGTTTTCTGAGACTGTCTCTGTGGGTGTTTACTTTAGTATATGTGCAAGTTTGAATTTGTGTGTCTGTGACCATTGCCTGTTCCTTTTTAGGACATTTTGACCTTACTACTGATTATTCACATCATTCTACAGACTTTAAAACTAATAAGACCTTTCCGGAAGTCACCAATCCACCACATAACCATGAAATTATTATTTAGGCAGTTCAGGGTCCTTCATTTCAGCCACTGCATGCTGTAGTCATCATATAGTTGGCATCTTCCTTGACAAAAAGATAATCAGAACTCCATATTTTGTCTTGTAAATCTCTTTTTTTGACAAAACTGTAGTCTACCTCATTACTTGTCAGGTCAATATAAACAAATGCTGAGTGTCTGTGTGAGCATTTCTGTTGATGTCTGGGTCTGAGTGTGTTTATGTGTTTCTTTGCGTGTCTGCTAGAGTGTCTATGTGTGTATCCTTATGTGTGAGTGTGTGTTTGAGTGTGTCTGTGTGTTTCTGTGCTACTACCTTTACAACATTTCCAAGTATGACTACACTTAAGAATATTGTGCATATACATTTTAGTCACTTGGTCCAAAATTGCACATGTCAAAGGAGGGGGGGGGGCTAATCAATGATTAATTAAGGGGCCCCAAAATCTAGTGGCAGGCCTTACGATGGGTAGCAAACAGGAAATAACACTTTGGGCTCCATGTACTAAGGTGCGGGAGGACAGCTTCTCAACTTGCAAAGCTGTCCACCCACCTTCGCTACAAAAGGGCAGCAGATCTGGTTGTCTGCTGGCCCATATGTATCATTACACACTTATCGCAGTGTGTAATGCCTGCCCCTTGATTTGCGTGACTGAAGGGGCTTTCAATCTCCGAGAACGAGAAGCGGACAACTATTTCCCTTCAGGATAGTTTGTCGTTTAAAAAGCCCATGGATAAAAAGTTAGAAAATGTGTTAAGGAAAATGTTTCAACACCTGGGGTTTGTTTTTCAGCTAGCAGCGGCTGTAGCCACGGCCTCCGGAGCTGCAACATATTGGTGTGAATCCCTGTGTGAAATGGTCGAGGGGGAGACTTCCATCAACGAGATACAGGATAAGATTAAGGCGCTGAAGATCGCCAATACTTTCATATGTGATGACAATATGCAAATTATTCGCCTGAATGCTAAGGTATCAGGTTTGTTTGTTTTAGCTCGTAGGGCTCTGTGGCTAAAGACTTGGTCTGCGGACATGACCTCTATGTCGAGGCTGTTGCCCCTGCATTTTCAAGGAAAGATTCTGTTTGGTCCAGGATTGGATTTGATCATATCCACGGTTACGGGAGGCAAGGGAGCTTTCCTACCGCAGGATAAGAAGGCTAAGCCTAAAGGATCTACTTTTCTCCAACATTGGTGTGTCCGGTCCACGGCGTCATCCTTACTTGTGGGATATCTCTTCCCCAACAGGAAATGGCAAAGAGTCCCAGCAAAGCTGGTCATATAGTCCCTCCTAGGCTCCGCCCACCCCAGTCATTCTCTTTGCCGTTGCACAGGCAACATCGTTAAGAGTTTTTTGGTGTTTAAATGTAGTTTTTATTCTTCTATCAAGTGTTTGTTATTTTAAAATAGTGCTGGTATGTACTATTTACTCTGAAACAGAAAAGGATGAAGATTTCTGTTTGTGAGAGGAAGATGATTTTAGCAGACAGTAACTAAAATCGATTGCTGTTTCCACATAGGACTGTTGAGATGAAGTAACTTCAGTTGGGGGAAACAGCAGACTTTTCTGCTTAAGGTATGACTAGCCATATTTCTAACAAGACCATGTAATGCTGGAAGGCTGTCATTTCCCCTCATGGGGACCGGTAAGCCATTTTCTTAGTCAAACAAACAGAATAAAGGGCTTAATATGGGCTAAAAAACTGGTAGACATTTTTATGGGCTAAATCGATTGCTTTATTTGGGCATTTTATTCATATTTATGCTGACAATTCGCATTTATAAACTTGGGGAACGTTTATTAAACGGCAGGCACTATGTTAGACACCTTTTCCAGTCAGGGGGGCCTTCCTAGTTGTAGACTGAGCCTCATTTTCGCGACATTACTGCGCAGTTGTTTTTTGAGAGCAGGGCATGCAGATGCATGTGTGAGGATCTGAAATTTGCTGGAAAAGCTTCTAGAAGGCGTCAATTGGTATCGTATTCCCCTCTGGGCTTGGTTGGGTCTCAGCAAAGGCTATAGCTGGGACTGTATAGGGGTTAAATTTGTAAACGGCTCCGGTTCCGTTATTTTAAGGGTTAAAGCTCTGAAATTTGGTGTGCAATACTCTTAATGCTTTAAGACACTGTGGTGAAATTTTGGTAATTTTTGAACAATTCCTTCATACTTTTTCACATATTCAGTAATAAAGTGTTTTCTGTTTAAAATTTAAAGAGACAGTAACGGTTTTGTTTTAAAACGTTTTTTGTGCTTTGTTGACAAGTTTAAGCCTGTTTAACATGTCTGTGCCTTCGGATAAGCTATGTTCTATATGTATGAAAGCCAATGTGTCTCCCCATTTAAATTTATGTGATAATTGTGCCATAGCGTCCAAACAAAGTAAGGACAGTACTGCCACAGATAATGAAATTGCCCAAGATGATTCCTCAGATGAGGGGAGTAAACATAATACTACATCATCTCCTACTGTGTCTACACCAGTTTTGCCCACACAGGAGGCCCCTAGTACATCTAGTGCGCCAATGCTTATTACCATGCAACAATTAACGGCTGTAATGGATAACTCCATAGCAAATATTTTATCCAAAATGCCTACTTATCAGAGAAAGCGCGATTGCTCTGTTTTAAACACTAAAGAGCAGGAGGGTGCTGATGATAATTGTTCTGTCATACCCTCACACCAATCTGAAGGGGCCATGAGGGAGGTTTTGTCAGATGGAGAAATTTCAGATTCAGGAAAATTTTCTCAACAAGCTGAACCTGATGTTGTGACATTTAAATTTAAATTAGAACATCTCCGCGCACTGCTTAAGGAGGTGTTATCTACTCTGGATGATTGTGACAACTTGGTCATTCCAGAGAAATTATGCAAGATGGACAAGTTCCTAGAGGTTCCGGTGCACCCCAACGCTTTTCCTATACCCAAGCGGGTGGCAGACATAGTAAATAAGGAGTGGGAAAAGCCCGGCATACCTTTTGTTCCCCCCCCCCCTATATTTAAGAAATTATTTCCTATGGTCGACCCCAGAAAGGACTTATGGCAGACAGTCCCTAAGGTCGAGGGGGCAGTTTCTACTCTAAACAAACGCACTACTATTCCTATCGAAGATAGTTGTGCTTTCAAAGATCCTATGGATAAAAAATTGGAGGGTTTGCTTAAAAAGATTTTTGTACAGCAAGGTTACCTTCTACAACCCATTTTGTGCATTGTTCCTGTCACTACAGCAGCGTGGTTCTGGTTCGAGGAACTAGAAAACTCGCTTAGTAGAGAGACTCCATATGAGGAGGTTATGGACAGAGTTCACGCACTTAAAGGGACAGTTTACTCAAAATATTTCTCCCCTTTAATTTGTTCCCAATGATCCACTTTACTTGCTGGAGTGTATTAAATTGTTTACAAGTAGCTCCTTTACCCTTATATTGGCATTTGAAATTGTTGATTTAGCATGTGGTATCCCCACCTATTCTGAAAGTTTGTGGCCGCGCGTACCAGCTATAGATAAGCTTTGTAAACACAGCCAGCAGAAGAAATTACACTCCCAGTGTGATATAGCAGAGATAAGGTAATAAAATGTTGATTTTCCATTGTTCTCTCAAAGTATTGGTGATTGTTTTAAGGACAGATATAAGATAAAGAAGCAGGTATATTTGCACAATGTGATACAGTAATGAGATCGGATTATATCTACAAGCTCAACCCATTTTATTAGGTTGTGGCTTCAAAACACAAAATCAGAGCTTTAATATACACAAATAAGCCTTAAAAAGCTAATTTTCATACATTTTTTACTCTGCAGTAGATAAAAAAAGCAATTGTAAACACATTAAGGGAAAAACTATTTTACAGTATACTGTCCCTTTAAGTTGGCTAACTCTTTTATTTTAGATGCCGCTTTGCAATTAACTAGATTATCGGCGAAAAATTCAGGGTTTGCTATCGTGGCGCGCAGAGCGCTTTGGCTAATGTCTTGGTCAGCGGATGTGTCATCCAAGACAAAATTGCTTAAGATCCCTTTCAAAGGTAAAACTCTATTTGGACCAGAATTGAAAGAGATTATTTCAGACATCACTGGAGGAAAGGGCCACGCCCTTCCACAAGATAGGCCTTTCAAGGCCAAAAATAAGTCTAAATTTCGTTCCTTTCGCAATTTCAGGAACGGACCGGCCTCTAATTCTGCATCCTCTAAGCAAGAGGGTAATACCTCACAACCCAAACCAGCCTGGAAACCGATGCAAGGCTGGAACAAGGGTAAGCAGGCCAAGAAGCCTGCCGCTGCTAACAAAACAGCATGAAGGAGTAGCCCCCGATCCGGGACCGGATCTAGTGGGGGGCAGACTCTCTCTCTTTGCTCAGGCTTGGGCAAGAGATGTTCAGGATCCCTGGGCGCTAGAAATAGTTTCTCAGGGTTATCTCCTGGAATTCAGGGAACTACCCCCAAGGGGAAGGTTCCACATGTCTCACTTATCCTCAAACCAAATAAAGAGACAGGCGTTCTTACATTGTGTAGAAGACCTGTTAAAGATGGGAGTGATACACCTGGTTCCAATAAAGGAAAAGGAATGGGATTTTATTCCAATCTGTTCGTAGTTCCCAAAAAAGGGAATTTTCAGACCAATTTTGGATTTGAAGATCCTAAACAAATTTCTCAGGGTACCATTGTTCAAGATGGAAACCATTCGAACGATTCTACCCACTATCCAGGAAAGTCAATTTATGACTACCGTGGATCTAAAGGATGCGTACCTACATATTCCTATCCACAAAGAACATCATCAGTTCCTAAGGTTCGCTTTTCTGGACAAGCATTACCAGTTTGTGGCCCTCCCATTCGGGTTAGCCACTGCTCCAAGGATTTTCACAAAGGTACTAGGGTCCCTTCTAGCGGTTCTAAGACCGAGTGGCATTGCAGTAGTACCTTACTTGGACGACATTCTAATACAAGCTTCGTCCCTGTCAAAAGCAAAGGCTCATACAGACATCGTTCTGGCCTTTCTCAGATCACACGGATGGAAGGTGAACATAGAAAAAAGTTCTCTGTCTCCGTCGACAAGAGTTCCCTTCTTGGGAACAATAATAGATTCATTAGAAATGAGGATTTTTCTGACAGAGGTCAGAAAGTCAAAACTTCTAAGCACTTGTCAAGTTCTTCATTCTGTTTCTCGTCCTTCCATAGCGCAGTGCATGGAAGTAGTAGGGTTGATGGTTGCAGCAATGGACATAGTTCCTTTTGCACGAATTCATCTAAGACCATTACAACTGTGCATGCTCAAACAGTGGAATGGGGACTATACAGACTTGTCTCCAATGATTCAAGTAGATCAGAAGACCAGAGATTCACTCCGTTGGTGGCTGACCCTAGATCATCTGTCCCAGGGAATGAGCTTCCGCAGACCAGAGTGGGTCATTGTCACGACCGACGCCAGTCTAGTGGGCTGGGGCGCGGTCTGGGAATCCCTGAAAGCTCAGGGTCTATGGTCTCGGGAAGAGTCTCTTCTCCCGATAAACATTCTGGAACTGAGAGCGATATTCAATGCTCTCAGGGCTTGGCCTCAACTAGCAAAGGCCAGATTCATAAGGTTCCAATCAGACAACATGACGACCGTTGCGTATATCAATCATCAGGGGGGAACAAGGAGTTCCCTGGCGATGAAAGAAGTGACCAAAATAATTCAATGGGCGGAGGATCACTCCTGCCACCTGTCTGCGATCCACATCCCAGGTGTGGAAAACTGGGAGGCGGATTTTCTGAGTCGTCAGACATTCCATCCGGGGGAGTGGGAACTCCATCCGGAGATCTTTGCCCAAATAACTCAATTATGGGGCATTCCAGACATGGATCTGATGGCGTCTCGTCAGAACTTCAAGGTTCCTTGCTACGGGTCTAGATCCAGGGATCCCAAGGCGACTCTAGTAGATACACTAGTAGCACCTTGGACCTTCAACCTAGCTTATGTATTTCCACCGTTTCCTCTCATTCCCAGGCTGGTAGCCAGGATCAATCAGGAGAGGGCCTCGGTGATCTTGATAGCTCCTGCGTGGCCACGCAGGACTTGGTATGCAGACCTGGTGAATATGTCATCGGTTCCACCATGGAAGCTACCTTTGAGACAGGACCTTCTTGTTCAGGGTCCATTCGAACATCCAAATCTGGTCTCCCTCCAGCTGACGGCTTGGAGATTTAACGCTTGATTCTATCGAAGCGTGGGTTTTCAGATTCTGTGATAGATACTCTGGTTCAGGCCAGAAAACCGGTAACTAGAAAGATTTACCATAAAATATGGAGAAGATATATCTGTTGGTGTGAATCCAAAGGATTCCCATGGAATAAGATAAAAATTCCTAAGATTCTCTCCTTTCTACAAGAAGGTTTGGAGAAAGGATTATCTGCAAGTTCTCTAAAGGGACAGATCTCTGCTTTATCTGTCTTACTACACAAAAGACTGGCAGCTGTGCCAGATGTTCAAGTATTTGTTCAGGCTCTGGTTAGCATCAAGCCTGTTTACAGACCTTTGACTCCTCCCTGGAGTCTAAATCTAGTTCTTTCAGTTCTTCAAGGGGTTCCGTTTGAACCTTTACATTCCATAGATATTAAGTTACTCTCTTGGAAAGTTTTGTTTTTGGTTGCAATTTCTTCTGCTAGAAGAGTTTCAGAGTTATCTGCTCTGCAGTGTTCTCCACCCTATCTGGTGTTCCATGCAGATAAGGTGGTTTTGCGTACTAAGCCTGGTTTTCTTCCTAAGGTTGTTTCTAACAAAAATATTAACCAGGAGATAGTTGTACCTTCTTTATGTTCGAATACAGTTTCAAAGAAGGAACGTTTGTTACACAATTTGGACGTAGTCCGTGCTCTAAAATTCTATTTAGAGGCTACAAAAGATTTCAGACAAGCATCTTCCTTGTTTGTTGTTTATTCTGGTAAAAGGAGAGGTCAAAAAGCGACTTCTACCTCTCTTTCCTTTTGGCTTAAAAGCATCATCCGATTGGCTTATGAGACTGCCGGACGGCAGCCTCCTGAAAGAATCACAGCTCACTCCACTAGGGCTGTGGCTTCCACATGGGCCTTCAAGAACGAGGCTTCTGTTGACCAGATATGTAAGGCAGCGACTTGGTCTTCACTGCACACTTTTGCCAAATTTTACAAATTTTATACTTTTGCTTCTTCGGAGGCTATTTTTGGGAGAAAGGTTTTGCAAGCTGTGGTGCCTTCCGTTTAGGTAACCTGATTTGCTCCCTCCCTTCATCCGTGTCCTAAAGCTTTGGTATTGGTTCCCACAAGTAAGGATGACGCCGTGGACCGGACACACCAATGTTGGAGAAAACAGAATTTATGCTTACCTGATAAATTACTTTCTCCAACGGTGTGTCCGGTCCACGGCCCGCCCTGGTTTTTTAATCAGGTCTGATGAATTATTTTCTCTAACTACAGTCACCACGGTACCATATGGTTTCTCCTATATATAGTTCCTCCTGTCCGTCGGTCGAATGACTGGGGTGGGCGGAGCCTAGGAGGGACTATATGGCCAGCTTTGCTGGGACTCTTTGCCATTTCCTGTTGGGGAAGAGATATCCCACAAGTAAGGATGACGCCGTGGACCGGACACACCGTTGGAGAAAGTAATTTATCAGGTAAGCATAAATTCTGTTTTCTTTGGATGTCTCTGTGAGGGTGTGTGTGTATGTCTTTGGATATTTTCTGTGGGTGTCTCTGAGGGTGTTTGTGTATGTCTGTGTGTTTTCTGTGGATGTCTCTGTGAGGGTGTGTGTGTGTTTGTCTTTGTGTGTTTTCTGTAGATGTCTCTGTGAGGGTGTGTGCATATGTCTGTGCATTTTCTGTGGGTGTCTCTGTGAGTGTGTGTCTGTGTGTTTTCTGTGGCTGTCTCTGTGAGGGTGTGTGCATATAATCTGTTTTTTCTGTGGGTGTCTCTGTGAGGGTGTGTGTGTGTGTATGTATGTATCTATGACTTTATGCATTTTCTGTGGATGTCTTTATGAGGGTTTGTCTTTGTGTGTTGTCTGGGGAAGTCTCTGTGATGGTGTGTGTGTGTGTATGTCTTTGTGTGTTTTCTGTGGGTGTCTCTGTGTGTGTGAATGTCTTTGTGTGTTTTCTGTGGGTGTCTGTGAGTGTGTATGTCTTTGTGTGTTTTCTGAGACTGTCTCTGTGGGTGTTTCCTTTAGTATATGTGCAAGTTTGAGTTTGTGTGTGTGACCATTGTCTTTTCCTTTTTAGGATATTTTGACCTTACTACTGATTATTCACATCATTCTACAGACTTTAAAACTAATAAGATATTTCTGGAAGTCACCAATCCACCACATAACCATGAAATTATTGTTTAGGCAGTTCAGGGTCCTTCCTTTCAGCCACTGCATTCTGTTGTCATCATATAGTTGGCATGTTCCTTGACAAAAAGATAATCAGAACTCCATATTTTGTCTTGTAAATCTCTTTTTTTTTTTACAAAACTAGTCTACCTCATTACTTGTCAGATCAATGTAAACAAATACTTAGTGTCTGTGTGAGCATTTCTGTTGATGTCTGTGTCTGAGTGTGTTTGTGTGTTTCTTTGCATGTCTGCTAGAGTGTCTATATGTGTATCCTTATGTGTGTGTGTGTCTGTGTGTTTCTGTGTTACTACCTTTACAACATTTCCAAGTATGACTACACTTAAGAATAAAGTGTATATTTGTTTTAGTCACTTGGTCCAAAAATGCACATGTCAAAGGAGGGGGGGGGGGGGGGTAATCAATGATTAAGTAAGGGGCCCCAAAATCTAGTGGCAGGCCTTACTATGAGTTGCAAACAGGAAATAACTTTTTAACTTTGGTGACCTTTTAATTATATTTTACTCTAAGTTTTGCAAAGATTCAAACTGTCCACATAAAATGTACTGTTAACTATGTTCTTAATCTATAACATGCACTTAATGAACCAATTTATTTTCACATGTCCACTGTAACTGTTCTGCTTTTAGCTTGGTCATCTTTTTATTACATTTGAAGTTTATATTAGGAGCTACATCTCAATTTGGCTTTATTGCTTGGGATTACTATCCGATTAAAATAAGGGTGCAATGTGCTGAGTTAATAAAATGATGTAATTACTGTATTAATAATAAAGTATGATACAATGTGCTAGTAACTATATTAAATAAATGATGCACTCTTTCTTAGTAAAATTGCTGTGTCTAATGTATTTTTTACTGCTGTGACAATGTTTTAGCTCTAAAATTAGTAGCTCCAAGTTATATTAAAAAAACACACAAATAGTGAAGTAGAGCAAATGTAAATAAATATACCCAAATATTTTCAGCCAGATATGCACACACTTCAATTATCCAAGATCAGTTTTAAACCACAACGTTGTTAAGAATTGTAGATAAACCTCATCCAAAGGTGAAACATTGTCACAGCAGTAATTATTCAATTATTATTATTATGTTTTTTCTTCTTATAATCCCTAATGACAGGATGACTTTATTTTATATATTTAGAAATTGGAGAGAGAACACATTTTTATTTTAAAGGCTTGTATAAATCAATATAGTATCTATTGGTGCAGACACTTAATAATAAAATAGTAAATGTAGGGGGCGTGGCTAAGAGGCAGCCATGACTAGTCACAATATATTAAGCTCCCTAAACTATCATACTAACCCACCAAATAGCTGCGCAAATATTCAAAATATTCATCATCTTACTTCAAAATTGGTATACCTGGTTGCCTCATAGTGTGGTGACGCTGGCCTGCTAAGTATATTATGACTACGCACTTCAGGATCTGATTTAGCCCGGTGGGAATCTGAGCTGCAGTTCTTATCACCCAACCCCCCCCCGGTAACCCAGGCTATTGCGGCTATTTATCTGCAGGAACTCTGAAGACCGCCCTATTTGAACCTTCTATCCTGACCATGGAGGAGATACAAGCACTTCTTTCAAAGCTTGATTTGCAGATGCAAAACAATTTTACTGAACTCACGCTTTTGAACAAAGACCCATGCGCTCATGGAGACGTCAGTGCAGCAAAGATGGCGGAGAGAGGGGATGACCTTCGGCAGAAAAGGAAACCACAAACTGCTGTGAATCTCCCTCTTCACATGGCAGTTCACAGTGGGAGCTATTTGATGCAGTCTGAGAGTGGCGAAAGGGAACTGACCTTTATCACATCTAAAAGGGAACCAGGTAATTTCTGCTATGCAGCGAGCCATGAGATTGCTACGCAACAGCACCGTCGTCACACTGTGCCCTACTTGGCTGAATCTCAGGATGGTGCGGCCGGCCTCCTGATACATAGCAGTATCAATACTAATACAGGGAATGTGGACAGCTTGTTGATGGCGGCGCAGAGAGAGCGAGGAGGTCTTCAGCAATACAATATAAGCTATGAGCCACAAAGGACTATAGATCATGAGGCTTTTGTCTCACTGGAACCTTTGAGTTACGGAGATGCCTACCGAATGATCGCAATTATCCAGTGGCGGTCCCTTGCATACATGACACTATCCCAGTCTCACTACTCGCAAGCCATCACCCAGTTTGCTTTATCTGGTGTAGGATGACCAGAATTTACCTCCGAACTCTCTTCAGTCTCAAAATTAATGCTAATATATCTCATGTTAATAAGGTTTTGATATCTGGCTCCAGTTCTTGCTTTATTTATGTATGTATATGCATATCTACAGTTTTATATTCTGTTGTCATTATAGATGTAACGTTGTTGTGATATTTATTTGTTAAGAATGAGTCTCAATCCATCATCCAAAACCACCACTTTTAGCTCTCTCATTTACTGTTCTGATTTTATTCAAATCATCTATGTACCCTCTCTCCACATCAGATTGGTCATGAGGTAATATTTCCATTTATTATAGATACTCCCTAAATCTTTATATAGCCAGGGGTTGTTATGCTATTGTCTACTTTAATTACCAATGTCTAAGTAGTGGGAACATTCTATACCTGAACCTAGTATGATTTTTTACCTCCATATATTATGGGCTGCGAACATTTCTATTACATGGCAAGTAAAAATATATATTGAAAGGAACACAAGTCCTTGATTACACTCTCGCTGCATTATAGCCTACATAATATTATTGAATTCTAGCTGGTCCAAGTTTACTATAGCCTGTTTAAAATAGCTTACCCTAAGTTTATATAAAGCCTCCTAAAATTCTATTGGTGGTACTACAATATATTAACTAATTGCACTACTTCAGCTTACCTATATGATTAACTTCCATTAGTTTTTGGTTATATAAGGTACTATACATTATTTTATAAACTAGTGCACCTTACACCACTCTATTTAGATATGCTGCTATTTATCCATTTAATACCATTTGCTAATTTATTTCAATATTTCCACAAAAAAATATATATCAGGCGCTAATATTTTGTTTAGTCTTAAGGTCCAAGAGGGGCCGTTACAATGGCTTATCTCCCTCACTGTTGCATTAAGTATTCAGAAAGGTCCAAGAGAGGCTTGTTAGATATTATGGGGAGTATTTCTTACAATATAAAAAGGAGGCTTCATTCTCTTATATGCCACTTTATTTTCAACATACTAGATAGTTATTGTTTGTATTGTTGTTTAGTTTGCTATCTTGTACTCGCAAGATATTTCTACCCTATGTATCACCCAGCAACGTGTTTAATTTAAAGTTATGCTGGCTTTCACATTTATGTAATACAGCTAGCAAAGCTTCATGTATGGGTCACTAACTGTGACCTGATTACACACATATAAGTGTACTGTTGCCACATAGGGTCCATTTCACAATATATAGGCTTCCTCCTTATATACCAGTTAAGCTTATTTACTAGAGAGTAGTCTACCTACCGAAATGGTTGCAGTTCCCTATGTTGAGTCAGATTAATGCCTACTCTATTTAGATTATAGTTACTGCTAGGAGATTTTGGATGTTTCATTTTTCTTAGACTATGCCCCTTTATATGATGTGTTCTTATAATGTAAGCATTGATTTATTATTGGAGTGCAAGTTGGATCTTCTAGTTGGATATATTACTAAATTATTATGTGTTATGTTACCTATACTTTAGGGCAGCTGATAAACCACTGCTATGCCTACTTGCATTAGACTTTGTACACATATATTAACAACCCCTTTGACACTAGGTGCAAATAGCCCTAATATCATAGATTATCTTCTGTTATGGAACCATAATAATCTGTGTCAGCAATTGCCAGTAGCCGAGGTGGCATAATACAGAGGTTTATGTCCTTGTCTTATTCTTGAAGAGGATCTTAACTTTTAAGATATAGTAAACAGAGCACCCTACTTTTATTTTACTGCTATCCTATACCTGTGGTATCTCAGTAGCCCTCTCAAACAAAGACATATGTCAGACCAATATAATAGGCTTTTTCTGGTCATATAACTAAACTTTGTCTGACAGAGAGGTATATGTATTTGTTATCATGTGTCTCATTTTAAGGTCTAATTTAATAATATAACCTAAATAGGAGCGCCTATAGTTTAGTTTTGAAAAGTAAGAGGGTTTACTTTAAAAGCTTGTTTCCTTAATACTTATCTGGCATGGTTAGCTTACTTAAAGGGACAGTCAAGGCCCAAAAAAACTTTTATTTTTCAAATAGGGCATGTAATTTTAAACAACTTTCCAATTTACTTTTATCAACAATTTTGCTTTGTTCTCTTGGTATTCTAGTTGAGAGCAAACCTAGAAAGGCTCATATGATAATTTCTAAGCCCTTGAAGGCCGCCTCTAATCACATGCTTTTGTATTTGCTTTTCACAGCAGGGGAGAGTAGTTCAGGTAAACCATATAGATAGCATTGTGATCACGCCCGTGAGTTGTGGCAGACACTGCACTAATTGGCTAAACTGCAAGTCAATAGATAATAACTAAAAGTCATGTGATTAGGGGCGGTCAGAAGATGCTTAGATACAAGATAGTCACAGCAGTAAAAAGTGTATTAATATAACAGTGTTGGTTATGCAAAACTGGGGAATGGGTAATAAAGGGATTATCTATCTTTTTAAACAACAAAAATTCTGGTGTTGACTGTCCCTTTAACCAAATAAAAATAGGCTGAGATCTCCACATTTTATGCCAGTTTATAGTATATACTATCATTCTGGCTCCCATAATATACATCCATCAAAACGCCCCCCCTCCCCCTATTCCAAGCGGTGTTTACCCGCTGACAAACCCAACGACTAAGGGACAATGGACCCAATGTGGTCCCTAATATGGCTAACATTCCACACCAGTATTACCTATATCAATTGGTCCTCATGTGTCCTCCTAATTAGCCATCCATGAAAGCTTAAAAAAATAAAAGAATGGAGGTTTCTGAAGTTCATATACTGACATTCATTTTCCTCTTTTCCTGTTAACTTGTATCAATGTGTTGTGTTTTTTGGAAGAATGTGTCATTTATGCTATGTGACATTTGCTTTATGTTTCATTTTTGTTTTCCAACAGCAAAACCTCAATAAAAAACAATTTAAACAAAAAAAAATAGTAAATGTAGAAAGAGTAATCAGGTTTGAACCATTAGTCAACCTGAAAAAAGAAAGGCATTTCAGCACTCTGTTTAAATATATAAAAAATATCTTAACATATTATAAATATATCATCATTATATAGCCACAGCAAATGTGCAAGTATCTATACTATAATCGCATTTGTAATGCGTCCGTCGGTGTCGCCAGTTGTGCACACATCCTCAAAGGAATGTTGGCTGCGCGAGGCAGCCAAAAAATGGTGGCTGCGCGTACAGCCAAAAGAATCCACCTGGATGCAGAGAAGCTGCATCCAGGTGGATTCCGAAAATGGCAGGGTGGTGAAAGAATCCACACACCACCTTCCATTTTCGGAATCCACCTGGATGCAGCGTAGGCAAACCCGAAGCCTTAGAAAAAAACCACGCAACCGCCCACACAAAATAACTTAACATGTAACCGCCCGCAGTAAATAAAAATAAAAACACGTAAACGCCCGCACAAAGTATAAAAAAAAACAATCACAATAAACCTAATTAACCTATTAACCCCTAAATTGCTAAACCCCCACTTCGCAATAACCTTAATTAATATATTAACCCCTATACCGCCAACCCCCCATAACTCAAATAACTCATTTAATTACTACACCCCCTAACCTAAAGCCCCCTAAATTAACCCCAATTACTACTAAATTACAATTAAAATAAAAAAAAATAAGATTAAATTACAAAAAATAAAATAGTCTAATATTACAGAAAAAAATAAACAAAATTATCAAAAATAAAAAAGTATACCTAATCCCTATGAAAATAAAAAACACCCCCTAATCTAAACTACCAATAGCTCTTAAAAAGGCCTTTTGTAGGGCATTGCTCTAAGTTAAACAGCTCTTTTACCTCTAAAAATACTAAGTCACCCCTAACAGTAAAAAACTCCCCACCCCAAAATAAAAAAAAACTAAACTACCCATTGCCCCTAAAGGGGTATTTTATGAGCGTTTCCCTTAAAAGGATATTCAGCTCTTTTACTGACCTTAAAAGCGCAATCAGCTCTTTTTCAAGCCCAAAAAAAACCCTAATCTAAATAAAAAACACCCCAAAAATTTAAATAAAAAAGCCTAAACCTAAGCCCCAAATAGGTACTCATTGTTTCTGAAGTTCGGTGGAACAGGTCTTCTTCCAGACGGATCCATACTCTTTTATCTTCATCCGGAGTGAAGGCAGAGCGGAGGTGCGGAGCTGTGTTTCCGATGCCTGGATTCTCAGTGGCGGTCCTCAACAGCGGCGGTCCTCGGTGTTAGTCCTAAGCGGTCTAGAGGCTCCTCTTCATGCGATCGTCCGTCGCACACTGAAGATTGAATGCAAGGTACACCATATTTATTGGTGTACCTTGCATTCCTATTGACTGACATTTTGAAATTAGCTAATAGGATGATAGCTACTTTAAACAGCCAATAGGATTTCAAGTAGCTCTAATCCTATTTTCTGATTTCAAACTTTCAGCCAATAGGAATGCAAGGTATCCCAAATTGATTGTGGTACTATGCATTCAATCTTCAGTCTATGACAGACATCGGATGAAGAGGAGCCTCCATGCTGCCAAGGAACGCCGCCGCCGTTGAGGACCGCTGCTGAGGATCCAGGCAGTGAGTACCTATTTGAGGCTTAGGTTTAGGCTTTTCTATTTTATTTTTTGGGGTGGGTTTTTTTTAGATTAGGGTTTTTTGGTCTTAAAAAAAGAGCTGATTGTCTTTTTAAGGGCAGTAAAAGAGCTGAATGCCCTTTTAAGGGCAATGCCCAAAGAAATGGGTAGTTTCTGTTTTTTTAGTGTTAGTTTTTTTATTTTGGGTGTTTGGTGGGTGGGGAGTTTTACTGTTAGGGGGGACTTAGTATTTTTTTAGAAGTAAAAGAGCTGTTTAACTAAGGGTAATGCCCTACAAAAGGCCCTTTTAAGGGCTATTGGTAGCTTAGTATTAGATTGGGGGGGGGGGGTTTATTTTTATACGGGTATTAGTTTAGATTTAAAATATCAAATTTGGATAGCTTTGTTTATTTTTTCTGTAATTTTACTTTTTTATTTTTTGTTAATTTAGCTTGGGGGTTTGTATTTTTTAAACATAAACTGCCCTCTGGGCATGCTTATCGCCTAGTTTACAATAAAAAAAGCATTAGTGCCTAGACACAGTCATAAAAGTAAAAGAGCTAGCAACGTTATCAAGCTAATCAAAGGGACACTGTACCCACATTTTTTCTTTCATGATTCAGATAGAGCATGCAATTTTAAGCAACTTTCTAATTTACTCCTATTATCACATTTTCTTCATTCTCTTGGTATCTTTATTTGAAAAGCAAGAATTTAAGTTTAGATGCCGGCCCATTTTTGGTGAAAATCCTGGTTTGTCCTTGCTGATTGGACAGCACCAATAACCAAGTGCTGTCCATGGTTCTGAACCACATATTGGCTGGCTCCTTAGCTTAGATGCCTTCTTTTTCAAATAAAGAAAGCAAGAGAACGAAGAAAAATTGATAATAGGAGTAAATTAGGACGTTGCTTAAAATTGCATGCTCTATATGAATCACAAAAGAAAAAAATTGGGTTCAGTGTCCCTATAAAGCACCAAAGCTGTAGTTGCACAGTAACAATAGTAACAACACATTGTAACCACACATAAAGTTCTGTCAAAATACAAATCTGCCCTAAGGTTAAAACATTAAATCATGATGTATTGAGCATAAAAGTCATAATGTTCTTGCCAAATAATTATTATATTCACTCAATGCCCCTAGGTTTAAATATCTCACACACCCAGGGCAGGCTAGTTGTTTTGTAATCCAGGCTACAAGCTGTATACTGGTATAAACAGGAAAGGTTGTTTACATTTCCCTTTGCAAGACTCCTTCTATGGATTAGTGGGCTGGGATAAGGCTTTTTATTATGTGTACTAACACTTTAACCACAATCCAACTGGAATATTAATAACAGTTAGGCATGCCTCTGCTATCACAGTAATGGCTTCAGCAAACTGCAGGCTGTATACCAGTACAAACAGAAAAAAAAAAAAAAATACCTCTCACTTTACAAAACTCCTACTATGGATTAGTAGGCTTTACTTTGTATAGTGACACATTCACCATGCTCCAACTGGAATCTTTCTTGCAGCAATCATCTCCACTGCTTTCACTGTAGAGACTGCAACACAGCTGCTTGTTGGGTCTGAGGAAGATAATTTCTGTAAAGATATTTAGTATCAGCTTCACCAATTAGCAACAAAGTCTGCTGCATTACTTTCATACAGAGGTATCAGAAAAAATGATCACCACCTGAATGTAGATTTGGAGAGTGCTGCTGTCTCATTTTACTGTGATTTTATGTTTGGAGGGCTGTGGTGTGGAGCTCTTGACATTTTTGCACCACCTGAATGTATATCTTTTGTGCCTTACACTTCTTTTGAACTATCAGCACAAATTAGCCCAGCCAATGAGGCCTATTTATCAAAGGCTGTCCACCTTCTTTCGGAAGAAGACGTTCAGAAGAAGAGGATGCTCTGCATCGGATGTCTTGAAGATGGAGCCACTCCGCACCGGATGGATGAAGATAGAAGATGCCGTCTGGATGAAGATAGAAGATGCCGTCTGGATGAAGATAGAAGATGCCGTCTGGATGAAGACTTCTGCCCAGTTGGATGAAGACGTCGGCCCGCTTGGATGAAGACTTCTGCCAGCTTCAATGAGGATTTCTGGTGCTTCGTTGAGGATGGATGTCGGATCTTCAGAAACTGTAAATGGATCTTCGGGGGTTAGTGTTAGGCTTTTTTAAGGGTTTATTAAGTGGGTTTTAATTTAGATTAGGGTTTGGGCTTTGGAAAAAGAGCTAAATGCCCTTTTAATGGCAATGCCCATACAAATGCCCTTTTCAGGGCAATTGGGAGCTTAGGTTTTTTAGATTAGTTTTTTATTTGGGGGGTTGGTTGTGTGGGTGGTGGGTTTTACTGTTGGGGGGTGTTTGTATTTTTTATTTACAGGTAAAAGAGCTGATTTCTTTGGGGCAATGCCCCACAAAAGGCCCTTTTAAGGGCTATTTGTAGTTTATTGTAGGCTAGGGTTTTTTTTATTTTGGGGGCGCTTTTTTATTTTCATAGGGCTCTTAGATTAGGTGTAATTAGTTTAAATATTTGATAATTTATTTTGTGTAACTTAGTGTTTTGTTTTGTTTTTTGCAATTTAGGCCTCGCTTCCATTGAGTCTTAATTCAGTTTGCATGCACTCGCAAACCGTTAAATATGCTGTCAAAAGCAATATAGTTTATTAACTGTTTCCAATGGCACGTTATACCTCAATATCGGCAGCTGGACTCCGGCTGCCGAAAAAATCTTTGCGTCCCATAGAAAGTAATAGAAGCTGTTAATCGATAAATTATACCAGGTTTCCAATGAAAGCGCAAACCGTTAATATACTGTCGGAGGCTGTCGATATATTGAGAAATATTACACCCAGTTCATCTAGGTGTAAAAGAGGAAAATTGTGCTTTCTGAGACCTATTTTCTATTCTAATTATAAAACTTGCAAATAATGCAAGTGTTTTAATGTAGAAATAAATTGTTATAAGTAATATTTATTGTTGTCTCATGTATAGAAATAGTTTGTTCCTTGGTCATTATTCTAATAGAAATATCAGTATATATTTAAATATAATAATATATGCAAGAACATATCTACAGAATGCAAACTAGACCTATTCCTAGGGCAGCAATACATATTACTTATATTTATGAAGTGGTAAATATAATTATGTTAAAAAATAGTATTTGATTATTAAAAATATGGATAAGTGTATCTTTATTTTTCTTGGGAGATGATCACCGGTAAGGACCACGGACGTTAAATGTAAATTCTATAGCGTAAGGTCGGGTTACCTTAGCAACTAATTGATTTTCAAGAAATCCGACATCAGATGGAAGCGTTAACACAACGTTAACTTACAGCTACACGAAACGAGCAACTGCACGCTATCCGCAAAATATTTCAATGGAAACCTGGTACTAAAATGGAGCCGTAAATTACTTTTAGTTGTCAGCCGCTTCGGTAGCTTACGGCTCCATTTTTAACGACTCAATGGAAGCGAGGCCTTAGTGTTTGTTATTTTTTTGTAACTTAGTTGTTAGTTTTTTGTAACTTTGTAATTTGTAATAGTAGATTTAAATTATTTGAGTAGGGTTAGGTTTTTAAATATATAATATAGTTAATTTAATTTGTAGTTTAATGTAATTTTAGTATAACAGGGTAGGATCATTTTTAGTTTAATATAGTTAAATGTAATTTTAGTATAATAGGGTAGATTAATTAATAGTTTAATATAGTTAAATGTAATTTTAGTATAACAGTTAGGGTAGATTAATAGTTTAATATATTTTAATTTAAATCTAAAGGTAAGTTTATATTTATTATATGATAGGGATGAGTTAATATTTAATGTACAGTTAGCGGGTTGTTAGGTTTAGGGGTTAATAGCTTAATTTAGTTTATGGCGATGTGGGGGGCTGGCGGTTTAGGGGTTAATAGGTTTAGTAAGTGGTACTGATGTGGGAAGCCAGGGGTTTAGGGGTTAATAACTTTTTTAGTTGAGGTGTGCTGCCGCGGGATAGGGATTAATACTTTTATGTAGGTGGCGGCAGATTAGGGGTTAATAACATAATGTAGGGGGAGGAAGATTAGGGGTTAATAACAATGTAGGGGGCAAAAGATTAGGGGTTAATAACATAATGTAGGTGGAGGCGATGTAGGGGGTGGAAGATTAGGGGTTAATAACATAATGTAGGTGGCGGTGGGCTCCTGGAGCGGCGCAATGGGGGTTAATACATTTATTAGAGTTGTGATGGGCTCCGGGAGAGGCGGGATAGGTGTTAATACCTTTTTTAAAGTTGCGGTGGGGTCGGGGAGCAGCGGGATAGGGGTTAAACAGTTTAGTATAGTTGCGGTGTTTAGTGACAGTATATAAATAAAGCTGGGAAAAAGCAGAATAGCAGCAAGATCGATGATTGTTAGTTAACAAAAGTCCGCTGCTCATCGCCTCGTACTTGGTGCGCAGCTTTTTGATAGCTTTCTTTATAAATATGGAGAGCGTATTCAGGTCCGCTGCCGCGATGTTAGGCGAGCGTATTGGTGCTGTTGAATGCAAGTAAGTTGACAGCTTGATAAGTAGGCCTCAATAGCTGTATAAGTAAAAAGCACAACTTTTCAGGTATAGTAGTGTGTAGCCGGCTAGAACAGTAACACTGCGCTTAATGCTCACTTGATACCTAGGATCTCTTGACATACAGTGCTAAATTTTACAATGGCTAGGCACCAAACACCATCATTTTAGTCCTGATTTGCTTTGCAAGTTACAGTGGCTTCATTTGTATTAGTATTTTGACAGAACATTATGTGTGGTTGCAATGTGTTGTTACTATTGTTACTGTGCAACTACAGACCTGGTGCTTTAATTAGCTTGATAACGTTGCTAGCTCCCTTACTTTGTGTCTAGGCACTAATGCTTTTTATTGTAAATACTTGCACATTTGCTGTGGCTATATAATGATGATATATTTATGATATGTTAATACATTTTTATATATATAAATAGAGTGCTGAAATTCCCTTCTTTTTTCAGGTTGACTAATAGTTTTCAATCCGCCACCCTTGAGGCCGCGTATGCTATAGAAATCAATGGGAGCCTGAAAACACAGGAAGCTTATGTTCGATGCTGTAAAAGAATGAAGTATATTACATAATACAAGTTAATTACAAACTATTAAAATTGTATACCCTTTCTAAATCAAAAAATATTATTGCTCCACATTTGGTGCACTAGTAGATATAGGGATAAAAATGAAAAATACATTACTACTTATGGATTATGTTACAAATTTGTCTCTCATTACAAAGCAAAGGGACAGTATTATTTCTCCAAATTTTTTGAAAAGTTTTGCCCCAACTTGTCGCACTAACAGATATAGAGATAAAAATGAAATAAATACACAACATAATATAGATAACTTCCTTTTTAGTTTTTGTGAAAAATCTATGTGTACCATGTTTAAGCCATGTAATACAAGTCTCACTCTCCCCTTCGCCCCAATTTTGATGCAACAATTATGACGCAAACTCCTACACTAGTGAATTTTTCAACCACTTTTGATTGGAATATGCATAACAACATGATTTATGATTTTGGCCAAATATACATTTTAAACTATCACTAACGGATCAAATTCCTCGATACTTGTGTCATTGATCACTCATCAGAACAAAAGTGCCATTTGTTACATTGTGTATTATATTTTGAAAGTATGTATATGTGAAATTAGTATTAAAGATAAACATTGATGCTGACATTAGGACACACAGAGTAATATTTTAGACAATGATTTTAAAATTTGAATTGATGTTTGATTCAATATAATCTTAAGCTGATAGCTCAAAGGGATAGCCAACCTAACATTAAACTGTCATGATTCAGATACAGCAGAAATTAAAATAACCTCTTTACTGTTATGCTATTTTCAGTGTATTTCTTCCTTCTCTTGAATTTATTTTTTAGTAAGAAATGTCATTTTATATGTTAGTCCAGTTTATAACACCTGTGTAGGGGTGGTTTTTAAAACTAGATTGCAATCAGGAGGGGTTACACAGGTACAGAGAGAAAACTGGCCCAGCTCTTAAAATATCCATTGATTGCAAATAAATACATATGATACCCTGATGACATGCTATATTCGCAATTATTCATGCTCAGAATAATTATACATTTACACTATATACTGTACATATAGTTTTATAACTAAACACAGAGATATGACACAACATTGTTTAGAACAAAAAAAAGGAACTTAGAAACATGTAAATATGTTTGCAAAAGATTTCTGACATAACACACATATATATATATATATATATATATATATATATATATATGTGTGTGTGTGTAATTTTTATATATATATATATGTGTGTAATTATATATGTAATTTTCATCATAGGTATACCTCAACTATGAGAGACAAAATGTGGAAACAAATCCAGACAATCACATTGTCTGAATTGGAAAGAATTTATTTGCAAATTATGGTAGAAAATAAGTATTTGGTCAATTTCAAAAGTTCATCTCAATACTTTGTTATATATCCTTTGTTGGCAATGACAGAGGTCAAACGTTTTCTGTAAGTCTTCACAAGGTTGTCACACACTGCTGCTGGTATGTTGGCCCATTCCTGCATACAGATTTCCTCTAGAGCAGTGATGTTTTGGGGGTGTCGCTGGGCAACACGGACTTTCAACTCCCTCCAAAGGTTTTCTATGGGGTTGAGATCTGGAGACTGGCTAGGCCACTCCAGGACCTTGAAATGCTTCTTACGAAGCCACTCCTTTGTTGCCCGGGCAGTGTGTTTGGGATCATTGTCATGCTGAAAGACCCAGCCACATTTCATCTTCAATGCCCTTGCTGATGTAAGGAGGTTTGCACTCAAAATCTCACGATACATGGCCCCATTCATTCTTTCATGTACACAGATCAGTCGTCCTGTTCCCTTTGCAGAGAAACAGCCCCAAAGCATGATGTTGCCACCCCCATGCTTCACAGTAGGTATGGTGTTCTCTCTCCTCCAAACACGACAAGTTGTGTTTTTACCAAACAGTTCTACTTTGGTTTCATCTGACCATATGACATTCTCCCAATCTGCTTCTGGATCATCCAAATGCTCTCTAGCATACTTCAGACTGGCCCGGACATGTACTGGCTTAAGCAGGGGGACACGTCTGGCACTGCAGGATCTCAGTCCCTGGCAGCGTAGTGTGTTACTGATGGTAGCCTCTTTTACGTTGGTCCAGCTCTCTGCAGGTCATTCATTAGCCCCCCCCATGTGGTTCTGGGATGTTTGCTCACCGTTCATGTGATCATTTTGACCCCACATTGTGAGATCTTGCGTGGAGCCCCAGATCGAGGGAGATTATCAGTGGTCTTGTATGTCTTCCATTTTCTAATTATTGCTCCCACAGTTGATTTCTTCACACCAAGCTGCTTGCCTATGGCAGATTCAGTCTTTCCAGCCTGGTGCAGGTCTACAATTTTGTTTCTGGTGTCCTTCGACAGCTCTTTGGTCTTCACCATAGTGGAGTTTGGAGTGTGACTGTTTGAGGTTGTGGACAGGTGTCTTTTATACTGATAACAAGTTCAAACAGGTGCCATTAATACAGGTAATGAGTGGAGGACAGAGGAGCCTCTTAAAGAAGAAGATACAGGTATGTGAGAGACAGAAATCTTGCTTGTTTGTAGGTGACCAAATACTTATTTTCCACCATAATTTGCAAATAAATTCTTTCCAAATCAGACAATGTGATTGTCTGGATTTGTTTCCACATTTTGTCTCTCATAGTTGAGGTATACCTATGATGAAAATTACAGGCCTCTCTCATCTTCTTAAGTGGGAGAACTTGCACAATTAGTGGCTGACTAAATACTTTTTTCCCAACTGTATATATATATATGTATATATATATATATATATATATATATATATATATATATATATATATATATATATATATGTATATATATATATATACACAAGTATGTGCAAAGATATATGTACAAATTCTAGCATTAATAATCATTTATTAAAAAAAAATACATGAGATAAAAGCATATCATGACTTCTAGAAATACAAATACATATTAATTTATGTGAAAGTATCATATAACAAATAAATATAATAATAACTTTCTATAAGATATTGTTTGTTGAAGTATAAATCTATCTATTTCTTGGACATTAACAGATGATAAATAAAAGATTAGTTTTAGAGAAATGTGCTTGTTCATGGACAGATGAAATAGTATAAATAAGGTTGGGAAAAAACAGAATAACCGCGTCATTGATGACTGTTAGTTAACAACAGTCCGATGCTCATCGCGCCGTGCTTGACGCGCATGTTTTTGGCTGTTTTTTTTTTTTCATAAATAAGGGGATCGTATGTGGATCCGCGTCAGGGGTGTCTGGCGAGCGTATTGACGCTTTGATAAATATGCCCCGATATGTTAGTTTATACTTATTTGCTATGTAATATTAAATGTGTTGGGAAGTGATTATGTTTACCCAATAAAATAGTGTTTGATAACACTTATAGCCAGTGTTGGTAGCCTAAAGGAGAAGAGGTATAATTAGACACACATGAGAACAAATCAAGTAACAGACAAACTTTACCTTCCTCAAAATAAGGTTTTGCTGCTTGACCTACTGCAATGGTGCCTTCAATACAGATTCAGAAAGGTAATTAACATCTAGCTACTGAATTATATACATTTTTATAGTTTATTTAGGTAAAAGAGAAAAAAGAGTAAATGCTTTGAGATACTAATACTGTTTCACAAATCACAAATTTTTCTCAGCAACTATTTTTGCTACAATTTATGATTATTGGCAGTATTTGTCTAAAAGTCCTCTCAATTTTCAGCTTTCAGAATGATTGTTGAGGCAGCAATATCATTAAAGTTTACTTATCTCACTATTTAGTAAATTTGTTGCATCTAAATATATAGATTATATATATTAGAGAGACACTGGTACAGTTGGAATGCTCTTAATTTAAACCATGGTTCTTGCTTCTTGTATTATGTCACATTTGGAATGTATGAGCTGAAATGAAAATAATTTATGCATGAAGTTTGAATAAACTATGAAAATGTTAATATTTTTTTTTTTTTTTTTTTAATTTTAAAAGAATTTTTATTGAGAACCAAAAGTACATACAGTCAATAAACACAAAGGAAAACAATTATCCTCCTCAAAAAGAGAACATCAAAGTAAGTACATAGATTTGACAAATAGCATCTAGGCATATTTCTGAGCGATAAACATTCAGGTATGTTTTCAACAAGATGTATATATCTAGATATCAATTGAGAATTAACATCAAGCTTCATAGGGATCTCAGATAATAAAATGTAAATTTAGCTTCTGTGGGAAAATGTTAATATTTTATTATATGTCAATTAGAAAAACAGAAAATAAAAAGTACTAGGGAGCGCTCAAAAGAGCTAAAGAGTATATAGAAACAATTATATAGAAACAAATAACAAACAGGATATAGAATATATATTAACCCGTATCTCACAAGCGCAGAAGATAAACCACAAAAGAAGATACAAATTTAATCCCAAAAACAAATTTCTATAATCTGACCAATAATAAAGATCAATGCAGGTGCCGGTTACAATAAAAACACATTTAATCAGAACACAATATATAAATTAGTGGTGCAAGTGAAAACACTGTTCAAATATACAATTTTAATACATAAAAACTTAATTCTAGGTCGACCTAGTACCATATATAAATAAACAATATAAACATAAAAATAAAATAATAAACATTCAAAGTTAAAAAATATATATATTGCGATACTAACTCTTGTCAGTGTGTAAAAACTAACAGATCTTCCCAGAAATTACAAAATCGTCAGTATAACAGTCAGAAGACAGCCACAGAGAGGCACTATTGATCCTAGCTACCCCTGTTAGAGGCTGTGTTAGAGAGAGAGACGGTCTTGTTGTTCAGACTAACATATGACGAGTGGAAGTCCTATGCGTCTCAATACAAATATGCAGGAATTCTAGTGGTGCCGTCCGGAGTTTTTAACAGATGACACTGTGCTCCTATGGACGAAGAGTTCTTTTAGAGTAATATCACGACTAGAAATATCAAAAGTATATCCATACTCACATAACAGTTTAAGAGAACCGGCATCTGATATCCAATGCACCGATTGTGCCTTATACCTCCTGCAATATGAACCTCTCAGGCGTTTGGCGGTATTACTGAAAATTTAGTTTGACTAGATTCGGCAGGAAACCCGGTGAAAAACAGCAGCTATATTTTACGGGTTAGAATTTATAATACAAAACTAAACAACCAAGACCCACCTGAATGGTCAATGCTGCTGCTTCACCGTAAAGGGTTATTTCGCCTGAATCAGTTAGTATAGTAATGAAACTCCCTATCTGGAGTGGTTTAAGCGAGCAACGGGTTTCAAAACTGTAGTTTCTTTATCAAGCTCAATATCAATATAATATACCTGCATACCTCATTGGTTAAACTCCACCTGTGACTAAATTAAAGGGACAGTCTATATTGCATATTTCCCCTAGTACTATACGGAGTATGATATTACAAAAAAATAAAGCTATATTTCAATAAAAACATTCAAAAACAGGTTACAAAAAGAGGAATGGGTTAAAGAGTATATAACAATGCAATATAGTAACACAAAAAAGCGCATCAGTATATATATTGGTGCGCTTAAATAAATATATAAATGCATTTGATACCTGTTAGTAAACATAAAAATACATATTAGCATTAAATATGATTTCTCATAAACAAATAAATACAAAAAAATAAATAAAACCGACACCTGCATAATCATTACGAAAATAAGGGCTTTGACTGGGTTCAAACCCACAACCTTCAGTCTCGGAAGCAGTGGAACTAACCACTGTACCACATCTCCCTGTCTTTAAAAACCTCATAAAAAATCAAATAAACAATCAGTTTAAAAAAATATTCAACTTACCTAAATGTTATATATGAATTAAATTAATGTACTTTAGAATCATCACCTATAAAATATAAAAATCCTGTTAAGATAAACCATAAAAATAAAAACAGTTTAAGTGGAGTATTCTAATGACTTAAACACAGAGTATCATGAATTTAATAGCAGGAGTTCCATAAAAACAATATAAAAACAATATGACAAAACATTAAAAGTCTAAGAATCCCAAAAGACAAACTAAAAAATACCTATAATGGCTTTAAACCCACAAGCTTCAGTCTCGGGAGCAGTGGAACAAACCTCTGTACCACATCCCCCTGACATTAGACCAACCATTCCTTCGAGACCTTATAAATAATCAAATTGACCATTAGTTTAAAACAATATTCAACTCACCTAAATGTTATATATAAATTAAATTAATATCCTTTAGAATCACCACCTATAAAATATTGTACATAAAACTACTGTTAAGTTAATCCATAAAAATTAAATCTAAAAAACACTATATATAAAAAAGTTTGAGTGGATTATTTTAAGGTCTTAAACACAGATTATCATAAAAAGCAGGAGTTCTATAAAAACAATATGACAAAACAATGAAAGTCCAAGATTCCCAAAAAGACAAAGTGCCTATGGAAAACTTCCTAAGTCAAAATCCAGATTTAAACCGTATGGCGTCAATGTTCTTAATTCAAAAATCCATTTTGCTTCTAGTTTTAAGATTTCTTTTTGTATATTGCATCCCCTCCAAATAGGTTTAACCTTATCTATTACAGTATAGGACAGGTGTTTTATATTGCCGATATTACATTTTTTAAAATGTTTGGGAACAGGTAATTCCTTATTCCTTTCTAAATCAATGTTCTCAATAGAATTTATGTTTTCCCTTATCATTTCCTTTATGGTCCTTGTCGTTTCTCCTATATATTGGGCTCCACATAAACACTCTAATAGATAGATAACATTGGAGTCTGTACACCTATAAATATCGTTAATTTTATATTTTCTATTAGTAACATTTGATTTAAATATTTTACATTTTTTGAATTTCTGCAAGCTTTTCAGATTAATGTATCTTTATTAATACATTGTCCTATATTTTTCAATTCTGTTGGAGCTAATCGTGTCTTAAGATTTCTACATTTTCTATATATAACTTTAGGAACTCTTGGCAACACTGGACCCAATATCTCGTCAGACTTAAGGACATGCCAATGTTTTCTTAGGATTTTTTCCACTCTTTTGCTATTGTCGTTATATTGAGTGATAAATGGGATACTAAATACCTCCATATTATTTGAGCTATTCTTATTTATATTTTCATTAGTACCTTCTTTTTTATTATTTAGTAGATTAGCCCTATTTATCCCTAATGCCTCAATCCTAGAAGATTCTATTAGATCTGGGTCATACCCTTTATTTAAAAACTTTTTAACTAAGATTTCAGATTGGTCAATAAAGTCTATGTCATTCATACAGTTCTTTCTGATGCTTATGAATTGACTTTTTGGAATATTCTTTATCCATTTTTCCAAATGGCAACTTTCAGCGTGAATATAGCCATTTGCATCGACTGATTTGAAATAGGTTTTGTTATTATCTTACCATCCTTCACATCAATCTTAAGATCCAAGAAATTTATACTAGTATTACTAATTTCATATGTGAATTTAAAATTTTTATCATTCACATTCATTCTAGAAAGGAACCACTCTAAATCATCCCTGGTACCTCTCCATATAATTAAAATGTCATCAATATACCGCTTGAAGGAGACCAGATTTGCCCCCAAATCAGTAGAGTCAAGGAAAATTAATTCCCACAGACCTATAAAAAGATTTGCATAACTAGGGGCAAATCTGGTCCCCATAGCCGTACCACATTCTTGTAGATAATAATTACCGTTAAAGTTAAAATAATTATGGGTTAAAATGAATCTGATGCTATCGATAATAAAATTATTTTGCTCTCTTCGTAGACTTAGATATTTATTTAGAAAAAAATATATCGCTGCTATGCCCAGATCATGTTTATTGCACATGTATAATGCTGATAGAAGAAAATTCTCTTCCCATTTTGTATTCTCTAGAATCCGGAGGACATCAGTAGACTCCTTAAGATAACTAGGCAAGGCTTTCACATAGTCCTGAAGATATAGATCTATATACTCTGACAGATTTGAGGTTAATGAATTAATTCCGGAGACGATAGGTCTTCCCGGGGGATTTTCTGTACTTTTATGGATCTTTGGTAGACAGTACATGAGTGGAATCTTTGGTTCTTTAGGAAGCAAATAGCCCATCTCCTTATCATTTAGGATACCAAGCTCTCCAGCTTTCTTTACAAGGTCTGTTAGTTCAGTCATAAACTCATTAGTAGGATTTTTTGTTAAGATTCTATATGTATCTTTATCATTTAAAAGTTGATTACACATCTTAAGATAGTCTTCCCTATCCATTAGGACTATCCCTCCCCCTTTGTCAGCAGGCTTCACCACTACCCTATTGTTATCTTCCAGATCTTTGATTTCAGATAATTGGGCTTTAGTAATATTTGATCTTTTATTCCTATTTCTATCTAACTTAAGATTTTGTATTTCATTCGTGATTAACTTTTCGAAGGTCTCCACAGACCCTCCTTTTATGTGTTTAGGATAGAAACGAGATTTTTCTTTTAGATTGGTATGTTTAAATACTGCTGTATTTTCTGCATTTACAATACTACTTCTCTCACAAGGGTTTGGAAGGAACCATTTTTTCACTGTCAAATTCCTCACAAACTTATGTGCATCAATAAATGCATTAAATTTGTTAATTCTTTGCGTCGGTGCGAATGACAGTCCCCTATTCAATACTTTTGTTTAACCGATAATTCTACTTTACTCAGATTAAAAATATTATTAGTATCCTCATCTAAAACCTCTTTGGTTTTACGTTTCTGTGATCCACTCCCTCTTCCTCCTCATTTACGGAAGCCCTTCTTTTTCTCTGATTTATTTATTCCCTTTGCAGAGAAACAGCCCCAAAGCATGATGTTGCCACCCCCATGCTTCACAGTAGGTATGGTGTTCTCTCTCCTCCAAACACGACAAGTTGTGTTTTTACCAAACAGTTCTACTTTGGTTTCATCTGACCATATGACATTCTCCCAATCTGCTTCTGGATCATCCAAATGCTCTCTAGCATACTTCAGACTGGCCCGGACATGTACTGGCTTAAGCAGGGGGACACGTCTGGCACTGCAGGATCTCAGTCCCTGGCAGCGTAGTGTGTTACTGATGGTAGCCTCTTTTACGTTGGTCCAGCTCTCTGCAGGTCATTCATTAGCCCCCCCCCCACCCATGTGGTTCTGGGATGTTTGCTCACCGTTCATGTGATCATTTTGACCCCACATTGTGAGATCTTGCGTGGAGCCCCAGATCGAGGGAGATTATCAGTGGTCTTGTATGTCTCCCATTTTCTAATTATTGCTCCCACAGTTGATTTTTTCACACCAAGCTGCTTGCCTATTGCAGATTCAGTCTTTCCAGCCTGGTGCAGGTCTACAATTTTGTTTCTGGTGTCCTTCGACAGCTCTTTGGTCTTCACCATAGTGGAGTTTGGAGTGTGACTGTTTGAGGTTGTGGACAGGTGTCTTTTATACTGATAACAAGTTCAAACAGGTGCCATTAATACATGTAATGAGTGGAGGACAGAGGAGCCTCTTAAAGAAGAAGATACAGGTATGTGAGAGACAGAAATCTTGCTTGTTTGTAGGTGACCAAATACTTATTTTCCACCATAATTTGCAAATAAATTCTTTCCAAATCAGACAATGTGATTGTCTGGATTTGTTTCCACATTTTGTCTCTCATCGTTGAGGTATACCTATGATGAAAATTACAGGCCTCTCTCATCTTCTTAAGTGGGAGAACTTGCACAATTAGTGGCTGACTAAATACTTTTTTCCCAACTGTATATATATATATGTATATATATATATATATGTATATATATATATATATATATACACAAGTATGTGCAAAGATATATGTACAAATTCTAGCATTAATAATCATTTATTAAAAAAAAATACATGAGATAAAAGCATATCATGACTTCTAGAAATACAAATACCAATTAATTTATGTGAAAGTATCATATAACAAATAAATATAATAATAACTTTCTATAAGATATTGTTTGTTGAAGTATAAATCTATCTATTTCTTGGACATTAACAGATGATAAATAAAAGATTAGTTTTAGAGAAATGTGCTTGTTCATGGACAGATGAAATAGTATAAATAAGGTTGGGAAAAAACAGAATAACCGCGTCATTGATGACTGTTAGTTAACAACAGTCCGATGCTCATCGCGCCGTGCTTGACGCGCATGTTTTTGGCTGTTTTTTTTTTTTCATAAATAAGGGGATCGTATGTGGATCCGCCTCAGGGGTGTCTGGCGAGCGTATTGACGCTTTGATAAATATGCCCCGATATGTTAGTTTATACTTATTTGCTATGTAATATTAAATGTGTTGGGAAGTGATTATATTTACCCAATAAAATAGTGTTTGATAACACTTATAGCCAGTGTTGGTAGCCTAAAGGAGAAGAGGTATAATTAGACACACATGAGAACAAATCAAGTAACAGACAAACTTTACCTTCCTCAAAATAAGGTTTTGCTGCTTGACCTACTGCAATGGTGCCTTCAATACAGATTCAGAAAGGTAATTAACATCTAGCTACTGAATTATATACATTTTTATAGTTTATTTAGGTAAAAGAGAAAAAAGAGTAAATGCTTTGAGATACTAATACTGTTTCACAAATCACAAATTTTTCTCAGCAACTATTTTTGCTACAATTTATGATTATTGGCAGTATTTGTCTAAAAGTCCTCTCAATTTTCAGCTTTCAGAATGATTGTTGAGGCAGCAATATCATTAAAGTTTACTTATCTCACTATTTAGTAAATTTGTTGCATCTAAATATATAGATTATATATATTAGAGAGACACTGGTACAGTTGGAATGCTCTTAATTTAAACCATGGTTCTTGCTTCTTGTATTATGTCACATTTGGAATGTATGAGCTGAAATGAAAATAATTTATGCATGAAGTTTGAATAAACTATGAAAATGTTAATATTTTTTTTTTTTTTTTTTAATTTTAAAAGAATTTTTATTGAGAACCAAAAGTACATACAGTCAATAAACACAAAGGAAAACAATTATCCTCCTCAAAAAGAGAACATCAAAGTAAGTACATAGATTTGACAAATAGCATCTAGGCATATTTCTGAGCGATAAACATTCAGGTATGTTTTCAACAAGATGTATATATCTAGATATCAATTGAGAATTAACATCAAGCTTCATAGGGATCTCAGATAATAAAATGTAAATTTAGCTTCTGTGGGAAAATGTTAATATTTTATTATATGTCAATTAGAAAAACAGAAAATAAAAAGTACTAGGGAGCGCTCAAAAGAGCTAAAGAGTATATAGAAACAATTATATAGAAACAAATAACAAACAGGATATAGAATATATATTAACCCGTATCTCACAAGCGCAGAAGATAAACCACAAAAGAAGATACAAATTTAATCCCAAAAACAAATTTCTATAATCTGACCAATAATAAAGATCAATGCAGGTGCCGGTTACAATAAAAACACATTTAATCAGAACACAATATATAAATGAGTGGTGCAAGTGAAAACACTGTTCAAATATACAATTTTAATACATAAAAACTTAATTCTAGGTCGACCTAGTACCATATATAAATAAACAATATAAACATAAAAATAAAATAATAAACATTCAAAGTTAAAAAGTATATATATTGCGATACTAACTCTTGTCAGTGTGTAAAAACTAACAGATCTTCCCAGAAATTACAAAATCGTCAGTATAACAGTCAGAAGACAGCCACAAAGAGGCACTATTGATCCTAGCTACCCCTGTTAGAGGCTGTGTTAGAGAGAGAGACGGTCTTGTTGTTCAGACTAACATATGACGAGTGGAAGTCCTATGCGTCTCAATACAAATATGCAGGAATTCTAGTGGTGCCGTCCGGAGTTTTTAACAGATGACACTGTGCTCCTATGGACGAAGAGATCTTTTAGAGTAATATCACGACTAGAAATATCAAAAGTATATCCATACTCACATAACAGTTTAAGAGAACCGGCATCTGATATCCAATGCACCGATTGTGCCTTATACCTCCTGCAATATGAACCTCTCAGGCGTTTGGCGGTATTACTGAAAATTTAGTTTGACTAGATTCGGCAGGAAACCCGGTGAAAAACAGCAGCTATATTTTACGGGTTAGAATTTATAATACAAAACTAAACAACCAAGACCCACCTGAATGGTCAATGCTGCTTCTTCACCGTAAAGGGTTATTTCGCCTGAATCAGTTAGTATAGTAATGAAACTCCCTATCTGGAGTGGTTTAAGCGAGCAACAGGTTTCAAAACTGTAGTTTCTTTATCAAGCTCAATATCAATATAATATACCTGCATACCTCATTGGTTAAACTCCACCTGTGACTAAATTAAAGGGACAGTCTATATTGCATATTTCCCCTAGTACTATACGGAGTATGATATTACAAAAAAATAAAGCTATATTTCAATAAAAACATTCAAAAACAGGTTACAAAAAGAGGAATGGGTTAAAGAGTATATAACAATGCAATATAGTAACACAAAAAAGCGCATCAGTATATATATTGGTGCGCTTAAATAAATATATAAATGCATTTGATACCTGTTAGTAAACATAAAAATACATATTAGCATTAAATATGATTTCTCATAAACAAATAAATACAAAAAAATAAATAAAACCGACACCTGCATAATCATTACAAAAATAAGGGCTTTGACTGGGTTCAAACCCACAACCTTCAGTCTCGGAAGCAGTGGAACTAACCACTGTACCACATCTCGCTGTCTTTAAAAACCTCATAAAAAATCAAATAAACAATCAGTTTAAAAAAATATTCAACTTACCTAAATGTTATATATGAATTAAATTAATGTACTTTAGAATCATCACCTATAAAATATAAAAATCCTGTTAAGATAAACCATAAAATTAAAAACAGTTTAAGTGGAGTATTCTAATGACTTAAACACAGAGTATCATGAATTTAATAGCAGGAGTTCCATAAAAACAATATAAAAACAATATGACAAAACATTAAAAGTCTAAGAATCCCAAAAGACAAACTAAAAAATACCTATAATGGCTTTAAACCCACAAGCTTCAGTCTCGGGAGCAGTGGAACAAACCTCTGTACCACATCCCCCTGACATTAGACCAACCATTCCTTCGAGACCTTATAAATAATCAAATTGACCATTAGTTTAAAACAATATTCAACTCACCTAAATGTTATATATAAATTAAATTAATATCCTTTAGAATCACCACCTATAAAATATTGTACATAAAACTACTGTTAAGTTAATCCATAAAAATTAAATCTAAAAAACACTATATATAAAAAAGTTTGAGTGGATTATTTTAAGGGCTTAAACACAGATTATCATAAAAAGCAGGAGTTCTATAAAAACAATATGACAAAACAATGAAAGTCCAAGATTCCCAAAAAGACAAAGTGCCTATGGAAAACTTCCTAAGTCAAAATCCAGATTTAAACCGTATGGCGTCAATGTTCTTAATTCAAAAATCCATTTTGCTTCTAGTTTTAAGATTTCTTTTTGTATATTGCATCCCCTCCAAATAGGTTTAACCTTATCTATTACAGTATAGGACAGGTGTTTTATATTGCCGATATTACATTTTTTAAAATGTTTGGGAACAGGTAATTCCTTATTCCTTTCTAAATCAATGTTCTCAATAGAATTTATGTTTTCCCTTATCATTTCCTTTATGGTCCTTGTCGTTTCTCCTATATATTGGGCTCCACATAAACACTCTAATAGATAGATAACATTGGAGTCTGTACACCTATAAATATCGTTAATTTTATATTTTCTATTAGTAACATTTGATTTAAATATTTTACATTTTTTGAATTTCTGCAAGCTTTTCAGATTAATGTATCTTTATTAATACATTGTCCTATATTTTTCAATTCTGTTGGAGCTAATCGTGTCTTAAGATTTCTACATTTTCTATATATAACTTTAGGAACTCTTGGCAACACTGGACCCAATATCTCGTCAGACTTAAGGACATGCCAATGTTTTCTTAGGATTTTTTCCACTCTTTTGCTATTGTCGTTATATTGAGTGATAAATGGGATACTAAATACCTCCATATTATTTGAGCTATTCTTATTTATATTTTCATTAGTACCTTCTTTTCTATTATTTAGTAGATTAGCCCTATTTATCCCTAATGCCTCAATCCTAGAAGATTCTATTAGATCTGGGTCATACCCTTTATTTAAAAACTTTTTAACTAAGATTTCAGATTGGTCAATAAAGTCTATGTCATTCATACAGTTCTTTCTGATGCGTATGAATTGACTTTTTGGAATATTCTTTATCCATTTTTCCAAATGGCAACTTTCAGCGTGAATATAGCCATTTGCATCGACTGATTTGAAATAGGTTTTGTTATTATCTTACCATCCTTCACATCAATCTTAAGATCCAAGAAATTTATACTAGTATTACTAATTTCATATGTGAATTTAAAATTTTTATCATTCACATTCATTCTAGAAAGGAACCACTCTAAATCATCCCTGGTACCTCTCCATATAATTAAAATGTCATCAATATACCGCTTGAAGGAGACCAGATTTGCCCCCAAATCAGTAGAGTCAAGGAAAATTAATTCCCACAGACCTATAAAAAGATTTGCATAACTAGGGGCAAATCTGGTCCCCATAGCCGTACCACATTCTTGTAGATAATAATTACCGTTAAAGTTAAAATAATTATGGGTTAAAATGAATCTGATGCTATCGATAATAAAATTATTTTGCTCTCTTCGTAGACTTAGATATTTATTTAGAAAAAAATATATCGCTGCTATGCCCAGATCATGTTTATTGCACATGTATAATGCTGATAGAAGAAAATTCTCTTCCCATTTTGTATTCTCTAGAATCCGGAGGACATCAGTAGACTCCTTAAGATAACTAGGCAAGGCTTTCACATAGTCCTGAAGATATAGATCTATATACTCTGACAGATTTGCGGTTAATGAATTAATTCCGGAGACGATAGGTCTTCCCGGGGGATTTTCTGTACTTTTATGGATCTTTGGTAGACAGTACATGAGTGGAATCTTTGGTTCTTTAGGAAGCAAATAGCCCATCTCCTTATCATTTAGGATACCAAGCTCTCCAGCTTTCTTTACAAGGTCTGTTAGTTCAGTCATAAACTCATTAGTAGGATTTTTTGTTAAGATTCTATATGTATCTTTATCATTTAAAAGTTGATTACACATCTTAAGATAGTCTTCCCTATCCATTAGGACTATCCCTCCCCCTTTGTCAGCAGGCTTCACCACTACCCTATTGTTATCTTCCAGATCTTTGATTTCAGATAATTGGGCTTTAGTAATATTTGATCTTTTATTCCTATTTCTATCTAACTTAAGATTTTGTATTTCATTCGTGATTAACTTTTCGAAGGTCTCCACAGACCCTCCTTTTATGTGTTTAGGATAGAAACGAGATTTTTCTTTTAGATTGGTATGTTTAAATACTGCTGTATTTTCTGCATTTACAATACTACTTCTCTCACAAGGGTTTGGAAGGAACCATTTTTTCACTGTCAAATTCCTCACAAACTTATGTGCATCAATAAATGCATTAAATTTGTTAATTCTTTGCGTCGGTGCGAATGACAGTCCCCTATTCAATACTTTTGTTTAACCGATAATTCTACTTTACTCAGATTAAAAATATTATTAGTATCCTCATCTAAAACCTCTTTGGTTTTACGTTTCTGTGATCCACTCCCTCTTCCTCCTCATTTACGGAAGCCCTTCTTTTTCTCTGATTTATTTGAGGAGAACTTGGATTGTCCTCCCTCCAATTTTGATCCTTCTCTAAAAAATAGGTTTATAAATTCCTTGACCACTTGTACTTGGTATGGGCTCATTAGATGTGTACGATCTATCTCTCATATTTTTATTCTTATCAGGAAAGGTAAGGGGTTGGAACCTATTCTTTGTAGGAAACATTCTTGGGGATTCAAAATGTCTGTGATCTTTAATACCTGAACCATAATAGGGTCTTGTTTCCCATGTATTACCGTTGTATGTGTTATGAGGATGTCCCCTATCTCCTTCATATCCATTTTTTTTAAAATGTTTTTTTTTTGTATTTGTAATATATCTCCAGCTATTTTCTGATTGTCTATTATTTCTCCAATTTTAATTCCATAACCTTCAGTCTCGGAAGCAGTGGAACTAACCACTGTACCACATCTCCCTGTCTTTAAAAACCTCATAAAAAATCAAATAAACAATCAGTTTAAAAAAATATTCAACTTACCTAAATGTTAGATATGAATTAAATTAATGTACTTTAGAATCATCACCTATAAAATATAAAAATCCTGTTAAGATAAACCATAAAATTAAAAACAGTTTAAGTGGAGTATTCTAATGACTTAAACACAGAGTATCATGAATTTAATAGCAGGAGTTCCATAAAAACAATATAAAAACAATATGACAAAACATTAAAAGTCTAAGAATCCCAATAGACAAACTAAAAAATACCTATAATGGCTTTAAACCCACAAGCTTCAGTCTCGGGAGCAGTGGAACAAACCTCTGTACCACATCCCCCTGACATTAGACCAACCATTCCTTCGAGACCTTATAAATAATCAAATTGACCATTAGGTTAAAACAATATTCAACTCACCTAAATGTTATATATAAATTAAATTAATATCCTTTAGAATCACCACCTATAAAATATTGTACATAAAACTACTGTTAAGTTAATCCATAAAAATTAAATCTAAAAAACACTATATATAAAAAAGTTTGAGTGGATTATTTTAAGGGCTTAAACACAGATTATCATAAAAAGCAGGAGTTCTATAAAAACAATATGACAAAACAATGAAAGTCCAAGATTCCCAAAAAGACAAAGTGCCTATGGAAAACTTCCTAAGTCAAAATCCAGATTTAAACCGTATGGCGTCAATGTTCTTAATTCAAAAATCCATTTTGCTTCTAGTTTTAAGATTTCTTTTTGTATATTGCATCCCCTCCAAATAGGTTTAACCTTATCTATTACAGTATAGGACAGGTGTTTTATATTGCCGATATTACATTTTTTAAAATGTTTGGGAACAGGTAATTCCTTATTCCTTTCTAAATCAATGTTCTCAATAGAATTTATGTTTTCCCTTATCATTTCCTTTATGGTCCTTGTCGTTTCTCCTATATATTGGGCTCCACATAAACACTCTAATAGATAGATAACATTGGAGTCTGTACACCTATAAATATCGTTAATTTTATATTTTCTATTAGTAACATTTGATTTAAATATTTTACATTTTTTGAATTTCTGCAAGCTATTCAGATTAATGTATCTTTTTTAATACATTGTCCTATATTTTTCAATTCTGTTGGAGCTAATCGTGTCTTAAGATTTCTACATTTTCTATATATAACTTTAGGAACTCTTGGCAACACTGGACCCAATATCTCGTCAGACTTAAGGCCATGCCAATGTTTTCTTAGGATTTTTTCCACACTTTTGCTATTGTCGTTATATTGAGTGATAAATGGGATACTAAATACCTCCATATTATTTGAGCTATTCTTATTTATATTTTCATTAGTACCTTCTTTTTTATTATTTAGTAGATTAGCCCTATTTATCCCTAATGCCTCAATCCTAGAAGATTCTATTAGATCTGGGTCATACCCTTTATTTAAAAACGTTTTAACTAAGATTTCAGATTGGTCAATAAAGTCTATGTCATTCATACAGTTCTTTCTGATGCGTATGAATTGACTTTTTGGAATATTCTTTATCCATTTTTCCAAATGGCAACTTTCAGCGTGAATATAGCCATTTGCATCGACTGATTTGAAATAGGTTTTGTTATTATCTTACCATCCTTCACATCAATCTTAAGATCCAAGAAATTTATACTAGTATTACTAATTTCATATGTGAATTTAAAATTTTTATCATTCACATTCATTCTAGAAAGGAACCACTCTAAATCATCCCCGGTACCTCTCCATATAATTAAAATGTCATCAATATACCGCTTGAAGGAGACCAGATTTGCCCCCAAGTCAGTAGAGTCAAGGAAAATTAATTCCCACAGACCTATAAAAAGATTTGCATAACTAGGGGCAAATCTGGTCTGTGGTACCACATTCTTGTAGATAATAATTACCGTTAAAGTTAAAATAATTATGGGTTAAAATGAATCTGATGCTATCGATAATAAAATTATTTTGCTCTCTTCGTAGACTTAGATATTTATTTAGAAAAAAATATATCGCTGCTATGCCCAGATCATGTTTATTGCACATGTATAATGCTGATAGAAGAAAATTCTCTTCCCATTTTGTATTCTCTAGAATCCGGAGGACATCAGTAGACTCCTTAAGATAACTAGGCAAGGCTTTCACATAGTCCTGAAGATATAGATCTATATACTCTGACAGATTTGCGGTTAATGAATTAATTCCGGAGACGATAGGTCTTCCCGGGGGATTTTCTGTACTTTTATGGATCTTTGGTAGACAGTACATGAGTGGAATCTTTGGTTCTTTAGGAAGCAAATAGCCCATCTCCTTATCATTTAGGATACCAAGCTCTCCAGCTTTCTTTACAAGGTCTGTTAGTTCAGTCATAAACTCATTAGTAGGATTTTTTGTTAAGATTCTATATGTATCTTTATCATTTAAAAGTTGATTACACATCTTAAGATAGTCTTCCCTATCCATTAGGACTATCCCTCCCCCTTTGTCAGCAGGCTTCACCACTACCCTATTGTTATCTTCCAGATCTTTGATTTCAGATAATTGGGCTTTAGTAATATTTGATCTTTTATTCCTATTTCTATCTAACTTAAGATTTTGTATTTCATTCGTGATTAACTTTTCGAAGGTCTCCACAGATCCTCCTTTTATGTGTTTAGGATAGAAACGAGATTTTTCTTTTAGATTGGTATGTTTAAATACTGCTGTATTTTCTGCATTTACAATACTACTTCTCTCACAAGGGTTTGGAAGGAACCATTTTTTCACTGTCAAATTCCTCACAAACTTATGTGCATCAATAAATGCATTAAATTTGTTAATTCTTTGCGTCGGTGCGAATGACAGTCCCCTATTCAATACTTTTGTTTAACCGATAATTCTACTTTACTCAGATTAAAAATATTATTAGTATCCTCATCTAAAACCTCTTTGGTTTTACGTTTCTGTGATCCACTCCCTCTTCCTCCTCATTTACGGAAGCCCTTCTTTTTCTCTGATTTATTTGAGGAGAACTTGGATTGTCCTCCCTCCAATTTTGATCCTTCTCTAAAAAAATAGGTTTATAAATTCCTTGACCACTTGTACTTGGTATGGGCTCATTAGATGTGTACGATCTATCTCTCATATTTTTATTCTTATCAGGAAAGGTAAGGGGTTGGAACCTATTCTTTGTAGGAAACTTTCTTGGGGATTCAAAATGTCTGTGATCTTTAATACCTGAACCATAATAGGGTCTTGTTTCCCATGTATTACCGTTGTATGTGTTATGAGGATGTCCCCTATCTCCTTCATATCCATTTTTTTTAAAATGTTTTTTTTTTGTATTTGTAATATATCTCCAGCTATTTTCTGATTGTCTATTATTGCTCCAATTTTAATTCCATAAGGGACCTCTATTCTATTGGTAATGTCTATTCCCTGAATAATAGTGGTCTGGCTGCCCATTGTTTGATGGATCCCTATTACTATAGCCATACTGTATATTCTACTTGTTTCAGATCTGCTTTTTTAATTTATGATTGTAATTGGTAGTTGTCTCTTGATTGATATTTTCCCTACCGCTATTAAACTGAGTTTGTTTATTATACACATGTCTTGTATTGTTACCATGGCTATTCATAATCTGATTCGTTTTAGGATATTGAGGGGGTGCTCCTTGGATCAACGTATTATTTGTGTTCCCAGAAGATTTAATATTTAATTGATCTGTATTTTTAGGGCTTAAACTCCTATTATGTCTTGAACATTCTTGAATCCCCAAGAATGTTTCCTACAAAGAATAGGTTCCAACCCCTTACCTTTCCTGATAAGAATAAAAATATGAGAGATAGATCGTACACATCTAATGAGCCCATACTAAGTACAAGTGGTCAAGGAATTTATAAACCTCATTTTTTAGAGAAGGATCAAAATTGGAGGGAGGACAATCCAAGTTCTCCTCAAATAAATCAGAGAAAAAGAAGGGCTTCCGTAAATGAGGAGGAAGAGGGAGTGGATCACAGAAACGTAAAACCAAAGAGGTTTTAGATGAGGATACTAATAATATTTTTAATCCCCATAGCCGTACCACATTCTTGTAGATAATAATTACCGTTAAAGTTAAAATAATTATGGGTTAAAATGAATCTGATGCTATCGATAATAAAATTATTTTGCTCTCTTCGTAGACTTAGATATTTATTTAGAAAAAAATATATCGCTGCTATGCCCAGATCATGTTTATTGCACATGTATAATGCTGATAACTAGGCAAGGCTTTCACATAGTCCTGAAGATATAGATCTATATACTCTGACAGATTTGCGGTTAATGAATTAATTCCGGAGACGATAGGTCTTCCCGGGGGATTTTCTGTACTTTTATGGATCTTTGGTAGACAGTACATGAGTGGAATCTTTGGTTCTTTAGGAAGCAAATAGCCCATCTCCTTATCATTTAGGATACCAAGCTCTCCAGCTTTCTTTACAAGGTCTGTTAGTTCAGTCATAAACTCATTAGTAGGATTTTTTGTTAAGATTCTATATGTATCTTTATCATTTAAAAGTTGATTACACATCTTAAGATAGTCTTCCCTATCCATTAGGACTATCCCTCCCCCTTTGTCAGCAGGCTTCACCACTACCCTATTGTTATCTTCCAGATCTTTGATTTCAGATAATTGGGCTTTAGTAATATTTGATCTTTTATTCCTATTTCTATCTAACTTAAGATTTTGTATTTCATTCGTGATTAACTTTTCGAAGGTCTCCACAGACCCTCCTTTTATGTGTTTAGGATAGAAACGAGATTTTTCTTTTAGATTGGTATGTTTAAATACTGCTGTATTTTCTGCATTTACAATACTACTTCTCTCACAAGGGTTTGGAAGGAACCATTTTTTCACTGTCAAATTCCTCACAAACTTATGTGCATCAATAAATGCATTAAATTTGTTAATTCTTTGCGTCGGTGCGAATGACAGTCCCCTATTCAATACTTTTGTTTAACCGATAATTCTACTTTACTCAGATTAAAAATATTATTAGTATCCTCATCTAAAACCTCTTTGGTTTTACGTTTCTGTGATCCACTCCCTCTTCCTCCTCATTTACGGAAGCCCTTCTTTTTCTCTGATTTATTTGAGGAGAACTTGGATTGTCCTCCCTCCAATTTTGATCCTTCTCTAAAAAAATAGGTTTATAAATTCCTTGACCACTTGTACTTGGTATGGGCTCATTAGATGTGTTCAATCTATCTCTCATATTTTTATTCTTATCAGGAAAGGTAAGGGGTTGGAACCTATTCTTTGTAGGAAACATTCTTGGGGATTCAAAATGTCTGTGATCTTAAATACCTGAACCATAATAGGGTCTTGTTTCCCATGTATTACCGTTGTATGTGTTATGAGGATGTCCCCTATCTCCTTCATATCCATTTTTTTTAAAATGTTTTTTTTTTTTGTATTTGTAATATATCTCCAGCTATTTTCTGATTGTCTATTATTTCTCCAATTTTAATTCCATAAGGGACCTCTATTCTATTGGTAATGTCTATTCCCTGAATAATAGTGGTCTGACTGCCCATTGTTTGATGGATCCCTATTACTATAGCCATACTGTATATTCTACTTGTTTCAGATCTGCTTTTTTAATTTATGATTGTAATTGGTAGTTGTCTCTTGATTTATATTTTCCCTACCGCTATTAAACTGAGTTTGTTTATTATACACATGTCTTGTATTGTTACATTGGCTATTCATAATCTGATTCGTTTTAGGATATTGAGGGGGTGCTCCTTGGATCAACGTATTATTTGTGTTCCCAGAAGATTTAATATTTAATTGATCTGTATTTTTAGGGTTTAAACTCCTATTATGTCTTGAACATTCTTGAATCCCCAAGAATGTTTCCTACAAAGAATAGGTTCCAACCCCTTACCTTTCCTGATAAGAATAAAAATATGAGAGATAGATCGTACACATCTAATGAGCCCATACTAAGTACAAGTGGTCAAGGAATTTATAAACCTCATTTTTTAGAGAAGGATCAAAATTGGAGGGAGGACAATCCAAGTTCTCCTCAAATAAATCGTAAAAACAAAGAGGTTTTAGATGAGGATACTAATAATATTTTTAATCTGAGTAAAGTAGAATTATCGGTTAAACAAAAGGAAGTATTGAATAGGGGACTGTCATTCGCACCGACGCAAAGAATTAACAAATTTAATGCATTTATTGATGCACATAAGTTTGTGAGAAATTTGACAGTGAAAAAATGGTTCCTTCGAAATCCTTGCGAGAGAAGTAGTATTGTAAATGCAGAAAATACAGCTGTATTTAAACATACCAATTACAATCATAAATTAAAAAAGCAGATCTGAAACAAGTAGAATATACAGTCTGGCTATAGTAATAGGGATCCATCAAACAATTAGCAGTCAGACCACTATTATTCAGGGAATAGACATTACCAACAGAATAGAGGTCCCTTATTGAATCAAAATTGGGGAAATAATAGACAATCAGAAAATAGCTGGAGATATATTACAAATACAAAAAAAAAATATTTAAAAAAAATGGATATGAAGGAGATAGGGGACATCCTCATAACACATACAACGGTAATACATGGGAAACAAGACCCTATTATGGTTCAGGTATTAAAGATCACAGACATTTTGAATCCCCAAGAATGCTTCCTACAAAGAATAGGTGCCAACCCCCTACCTTTCCTGATAAGAATAAAAATATGAGAGATAGATCATACACATCTAATGAGCCCATACCAAGTACAAGTGGTCAAGGAATTTATAAACCTATTTTTTTAGAGAAGGATCAAAATTGGAGGGAGGACAATCCAAGTTCTCCTCAAATAAATCAGAGAAAAAGAAGGGCTTCCGTAAATGAGGAGGAAGAGGGAGTGGATCACAGAAACGTAAAACCAAAGAGGTTTTAAACTATATAAAAAACTAAATTTTAAACTAATTACACCTACTCTAAGCCCCCTAATAAAATAACAAAGCCCCCAAAAATAAAAAATGCCCTACCCTATTCTAAATTAAAAAAGTTCAAAGCTCTTTTACCTTACCAGCCCTGAAAAGGGCCCTTTGCGGGGCATGCCCCAAATAATTCAGCTCTTTTGCCTGTAAAAAAAAAACATTCAATACCCCCCCAACATTACAACCCACCACCCACATACCCCTAATCTAACCCAAACCCCCCTTAAATAAACCTAACACTAAGCCCCTAAAGATCTTCCTACCTTATCTTCACCTCGCCGGGTATCACACCGATCCGTCCTGGCTCCGATGTCTTGATCCAAGCCCAAGCAGGGGGCTGAAGATGTCCATGATCCAGCTGAAGTCTTCATCCAAGCGGGAGCTGAAGAGGTCCATGATCCGGCTGAAGTCTTCTATCAACGGCATCTTCAATCTTCTTTCTTCTGGATCCATGTTCATCCCGCCGACGCGAAACATCCATCTTCACCGACGACTTCCCGACGAATGACGGTTCCTTTAAGGGACGTCATCCAAGATGGCGTCCCTCGAATTCCGATTGGCTGATAGGATTCTATCAGCCAATTGGAATTAAGGTAGGAAAATTCTGATTGGCTGATGGAATCAGCCAATCAGAATCAAGTTCAATCCGATTGGCTGATCCGATCAGCCAATCAGATTGAGCTCGCATTCTATTGGCTGTTCCGATCAGCCAATAGAATGCAAGCTCAATCTGATTGGCTGATCGGATCAGCCAATCGGATTGAACTTGATTCTGATTGGCTGACTCCATCAGCCAATCAGAATTTTCCTACCTTAATTCCGATTGGCTGATAGAATCCTATCAGCCAATCGGAATTTGAGGGACGCCATCTTGGATGACGTCCCTTAAAGGAACCGTCATTCATTAGGAAGTCGTCGGTGAAGATTGATGGATCCGCGCTGGAGGTCTTGAAGATCAGCCGGTCGTCATTGGATTGAAGAACATAGAAGATGCGGCTTGGATGAAGATGTTTGCCGGTCCGAATGTCCTCTTCTGCCCGCTTGGAACAAGACTTCAGCCGGAGGATGGACGTCACTCTTCAGCCCCCGCTTGGGCTTGGATCAAGATTTCGGAGGCTTGGATCAAGATTTCGGAGGCTTGGATCAAGACTTCGGTGGACGGATCGGTGAACCTGGCATGGTGAAGATAAGGTAGGAAGATCTTCAGGGGCTTAGTGTTAGGTTTATTTAAGGGGGGTTTGGGTTAGATTAGGGGTATGTGGGTGGTGGGTTGTAATGTTGGGGGGGGTATTGTATGTTTTTTTTTTACAGGCAAAAGAGCTGAATTATTTGGGGCATGCCCCGCAAATGGCCCTTTTCAGGGCTGGTAAGGTAAAAGAGCTTTGAACTTTTTTAATTTAGAATAGGGTAGGGCATTTTTTTATTTTGGGGGTCTTTGTTATTTTATTAGGGGGCTTAGAGTAGGTGTAATTAGTTTAAAATTGTTGTAATATTTTTCTAATGTTTGTAAATATTTTTTTATTTTTTGTACTTTAGTTAGTTTATTTCATTGTAGTTATTTGTAGGTATTGTATTTAATTAATTTATTGATAGTGTAGCGTTAGGTTTAATTGTAGATAATTGTAGGTATTTTATTTAATTAATTTAATGATAGTGTAGTGTTAGGTTTAATTGTAGATAATTGTAGGTATTTTATTTAATTAATTTAATGATAGTGTAGTGTTAGGTTTAATTGTAACTTAGGTTAGGATTTATTTTACAGGTAATTTTGTAATTATTTTAACTAGGTAACTATTAAATAGTTCTTAACTATGTAATAGCTATTGTACCTGGTTAAAATAATTACAAAGTTGCCTGTAAAATAAATATTAATCCTAAAATAGCTACAATATAATTATAATTTATATTGTAGCTATATTAGGGTTTATTTTAAAGTTAAGTATTTAGCTTTAAATAGGAATAATTTATTTAATAAGATTTATTTTATTTCGTTAGATTTAAATTATATTTAACTTAGGGGGGGGGGTTAGTGTTAGGGTTAGACTTAGCTTTAGTGGTTAATACATTTATTATAGTAGCGGTGAGCTCCGGTCTGCAGATTAGGGGTTAATAATTGTAGGGAGCTGGCGGCGACGTTGTGGGGGGCAGATTAGGGGTTAATAAATATAATATGGGGTCGGCAGTGTTAGGGGCAGCAGATTAGGGGTACATAACTATAATGTATGTTGCGGCGGTGTACGGAGCGGCAGATTAGGGGTTAATAATAATATGCAGTTGTCAGCGATAGTGGGGCGGCAGATTAGGGGTTAATAAATATAACATAGTGGTCGGCGATGTTAGGGGCAGCAGATTAGGGGTACATAGGGATAACGTAGCTGGCGGCGGTGTACGGAGCGGCTGATTAGGGGTTAATAATAATATGCAGGGGTCAGCGATAGCGGGGGCGGCAGATTACGGGTTAATAAGTGTAAGGTTAGGGGTGTTTAGACTCGGGGTACTGTTAGAGTGTTAGGTGCAGACATTGGAAGTGTTTCCCCATAGGAAACAATGTAGCTGCGTTAGGAGCTGAACGCTGCTTTTTTGCAGGTGTTAGTTTTTTTTTCAGCTCAAACAGCCCCATTGTTTCCTATGGGGGAATCGTGCACAAGCACGTTTTTGAAGCTGGCCGCATCCGTAAGCACCGCTGGTATCGAGAGTTGCAGTGGCGGTAAATATGCTCTACGCTCCCTTTTTGGAGCCTAACGCAGCCCTTCTGTGAACTCTAAATACCAGCAGTATTTAAAAGGTGCGGGACAAAAAAAGCCAGCGTAGCTAACGCACCCCTTTGGCCGCAGAATTCTAAATCTAGCCGTTAGACTTTTATTGTTTTGTCATATTGTTTTTATATTGTTTTTATGGAACTCCTGCTATTATATTCATGATACTCTGTGTTTAAGTCAGAATACTCCACTTAAACTGTTTTTAATTTTCTGGATTAACTTAACAGTAGTTTTATATTTTATAGGTGATGATTCTAAAGGATATTAATTTAATTTATATATAACATTTAGGTAAGTTGAATATTCTTTTAAACTAATTGTTTATTTCATTATTTATGAGGTTTTTAATCAGGTTTTTAATCAGGTTTTTATTGACAGGGAGATATGGTGCAGTGTTTAGCTGCACTGCTTCCAAGACTGAAGGTTGTGGGTTTGAACCCAGTCAAAGCCCTTATTTTCATAATGATTATGTAGGTGCCGGTTTTATTTATTTTATTTATTTTGTGTATTTATGTGTTTATTAGAAATCATATTTAATGCTAATATGTATTTTTATGTTTACTAACAGGTATCAAATGCATTTATATATTTATTTAAGCACACCTATATATATACTGATGCGCTTTTTTGTGTTACTATATTGCATTGTTATATACTCTTTAACCCATTCCTGTTTTTGTAACCTGTTTTTGAATGTTTTTATTGAAATATCGCTTTATTTTTTTGTAATATCATACTCCAGAAGCCGTATAGTACTAGGGGAAATATGCAATATAGACTGTCCCTTTAATTTAGTCACAGGTGAAGTTTAACCAATGAGGTATGCAGGATAGGTTTAAAAGGAAGGGTTTAGTTACACCTGATATTGAGCTTGATAAAGAAACTACGGTTTTGAAACCCATTGCTCGCTTAATCCGCTCCAGATAGGGAGCATCATTACTATACTAACTGATTCAGGCGAAATAACCCTTTACGGTGAAGCAGCAGCATTGACCATTCAGGTGGGTCTTGGTTGTTTAGTTTTGTATTAACAATTCTAACCCGTAAAATATAGCTGCTGTTTTTCACCGGGTTTCCTGCCGAATCTAGTCAAACTAAATTTTCAGTAATACCGCCAAACGCCTGAGAGGTTCATATTGCGGGAGGTATAAGGCACAATCGGTGCATTGGATATCAGATGCCGGCTCTCTTAAACTGTTATGTGAGTACGGATATACTTTTGATATTTCTAGTCGTGATATTACTCTAAAAGAACTCTTCGTCCATAGGAGCACAGTGTCATCTGTTAAAGACTCCGGACGGCACCACCAGAATTCCTGCATATTTGTATTGAGACGCATAGGACTTCCACTCGTCATATGTTCGTCTAAACAACAAGACCGTCTCTCTCTAACACAGCCTCTAACACGGGTAGCTAGGATAAATAGTGCCTCCCTGTGGCTGTCTTCTGACTGTTATGCTGACGATTTTGTAATTTCTGGGAAGATCTGTTATTTTTTACACACTGACAAGAGTTAGTATCGCAATATATATACTTTTTAACTTTGTATGTTTATTATTTTTATTTTTTATGTTTATATTGTTTATTTAGATATGGTACTAGGTCAACCTAGAATTAAGTTTTTATGTATTAAAATTGTATATTTGAACAGTGTTTTCACTTGCACCACTCATTTATATATTGTGTTCTGATTAAATGTGTTTTTATTGTAACCGGCACCTACATTGATCTTTATTATTGGTCAGATTATAGAAATTTGTTTTTGGGATTAAACTTGTATCTTCTTTTGTGGTTTATCTTCTGCGCTTGTGAGATACGGGTTAATATATATTCTATATCCTGTTTGTTATTTGTTTCTATATAATTGTTTCTATATACTCTTTAGCTCTTTTGAGCGCTCCCTAGTACTTTTTATTTTCATGTAGAATTTTTATAGGCCTGTTGAGAGATTCCTATATTCTAGTTGGAGTGTGTAGTATTTTATTTCTTTCATGTAATTGGCAAGAGTCCATGAGCTAGTGACGTATGGGATATACATTCCTACCAGGAGGGGCAAAGTTTCCCAAACCTCAAAATGCCTATAAATACACCCCTCACCACGCCCACAATTCAGTTTTACAAACTTTGCCTCCCGTGGAGGTGGTGAAGTAAGTTTGTGCTAGATTTCTATGTTGATATGCGCTTCGCAGCAGGCTGAAGCCCAGTTTTCCTCTCAGAGTGCAGTGAATGTCAGAGGGATGTGAAGAGAGTATTGCCTATTTGAATACCATGGTCTTCCTCTAGGGGATCTATTTCATAGGTTCTCTGTTATCGGTCATAGAGATTTCTTCTCCTACCTCCCTTTTCAGATCGACGATATACTCTTATATACCATTACCTCTACTGATTCTCGTTTCAGTACTGGTTTGGCTATCTACTATATGTAGATGAGTGTCTTAGGGTAAGTAAGTCTTATTTCTATTCATGACACTCTAAGCTATGGTTGGGTACTTTATATGTAAAGTTCTAAATATATGTGTTAAACTTATATTTGCCATGATTCAGGATAATCAGTATTCCTTCTTTCAGACTGTCTGTTTCATTTTTGTTGGGAAAATGCATATGGATTATATTTTTTCTTACCTTAAAATTTTCAATTTTCAATTGACTTTTTTTCTAAATTGCAGGCTGTTAGGCTCGCGGGTGCAGAAAATGCTTAAATTTATTGCGTCATTCTTGGCGCGAGACTTTTTTGGCGCCAAAATTTTGTAATCCTGAAACTGCCATTTAAGGAATTTGATAATTTTGCTTTATATGTTGTTTTTTCTATTACATATTGCAAGATGTCACTACCTGACCCTGGATCAGAATCTACTTCTGGAAAGACGCTGCCTGATGTCGGTTCTACCAAAGCTAAGTGCATTTGTTGTAAACTTTTGGTAACTGTTCCTCCGGCTGTAGTTTGTGTTAGTTGTCATGATAAACTATCAAACGCAGATAATATTTCCATTAGTAATAATCCATTACCTGTTGTTGTTCCTTCAATATCTAATGTTCAGGATGTTCCTGTTAATGTATAAGAATTTGTTTCTAATTCTATTCGGAAGGCTCTGTCTGTTATTCCTCCTTCTAGTAAACGTAAGAGGTCTTTTAAAACTTCTCATATTTCAGATGAATTTTTAAATGACCGCCATCATTCTGACTTATCTATTTCTGATGAGGATCTATCTGGTTCAGAAGATTCTGCCTCAGATATTGACACTGATAAATCTTCATATTTGTTTAAGATGGAGTTTATTTGATCTTTACTTAAAGAAGTGTTGATTGCATTAGATATGGAGGAGTCTAGTCCTCTTGATATTAAAACTAATAAGCGTTTAAATTCAGTTTTTAAACCTCATGTAGTTATTCCAGAAGTTTTTCCAGTTCCTGATGCTATTTCAGAAGTAATTTCTAGGGAATGAAATAGTCTGGGTACTTCATTTACTCCTTCTCCAAGGTTTAAGAAATTGTACCCTTTGCCATCTGATAGATTAGAGTTTTGGGAAAAAATCCCCTAAGTTGATGGGGTTATCTCTACTCTTGCTAAACGTACTACTATTCCTACGGCAGATAGTACTTCTTTTAAGGATCCTTTAGATAGGAAGCTTGAATCCTTTCTAAGGAAGGCTTATTTATGTTCAGAAGAAGATAAGGGTGGGGGATAAGCGCTCTGGAGAGAGCAAACCTAAGAAGGATTCTAATAATATTCTATATATATATAAAGAGTGGTAAGGATGTTGATATTATAAAAAATGAAATAGAAAAGGATATAAGAATGTTCTTAAAAAAATACCAATTTGATTAAAAATAAATGTCAGCAATATGAAAACAGCAAACATTCAGCATAAGACATATAGCATAAAATCAGTTACTGATGACTAGTAGTATAGAGATGCCGGCATCAAATGAAAAACTAGTATTGGCAGTTTTTCTATATATAATAATAACGATACAGTTTCTAAGATAGCGATAATTTAAAAACAACAATGTAACAGACTTGATATATGTAGTAATATGCGCTATTGCATAACAAACCTGTATTACAGGCACTCAGAAATGAATACAGATGGTAATAACATACAAACAGTAGGTCTGTTAAAAGAAAAGGCAAACCAACAGCGTGTATTTGTGTCCGTTAGAAACAATGGTAAGTGAGATCCGAGGATGATGACGTCACGTCATGTGACTTGTAGTTATAATCCAATTATATCAAGCGATGTGATGTAACGTATTTTGAAAAAAAGGAACTTGTATACCGGTATATGGAAAAAATAATAAGCTACTTAATGTCAATTTTCTTTGTAACAGTTTAAGTTATACTTGCAAGTAGCAGATTTCTGTCTTCCGATATTGTAGATGAAAATGTGAACCGATCTCCGTCTTTTCTTTCTGAATTTCAAATGCAGTAAACAGTTCTTAGTAAGGTGCTCTTTTTTCAGCAATCCTTATGACAGATGGTAGTATGGCAATTAGAACACCAAAAGATCAGCTTTAGGCACACAGGAATTATTCATATATCTAGCTCAAGGTAGTTTTGTGAGGTAGAAATGAACCTGTTATAGTGCCGGCATGAGCAAGGTAAGGTGAAAGTAAAAACTAGTGACTGTGAAGAGTATAAAAACCGCACACAGGAATTACTCATATATCTTGCTCTGTATGAATTTTAGAGCTCAAAATGAACCTGTAATGTGCAGAGTAGGAGAATATATGGATATCTCTCATTAAATGTAAGCAAATCTACGCGTTTCGGCAGAGTAAGCTGCCTTTATCAAGATGCTTACAGGATGTGACAAGGAGCCTTATATAGGGAGAGTGTGTGAATCATATCAATTAGAATATAGGCGTGTTCATGGTTAACCCTTTATAGGGTGAGTAATACAGGTGTGATAGTTAACTCATAGATGGACATGTAAATTTGAGTAGGTTTGTCAGTTGGTGTGTGACATTATATTTTTTATGTTAATTCCATTTTACAAAAGATTAACCTGGTACAATAAGTATACATGAAAAAATAAACACATATCTAGATGTAAATAAAAAATAGGAGCAGTGCTACATGATCAATTAATACTCTCATTGGTTTAGTTTGTCTGTTTACATAGAGCCAGTCATATTTAAAATAATTTACAGATTTTTATATAATATATTCAACATCTGAGATATAGGGAAAAGATGTATACATGAAAATTGTATACTAGTAGAGATAGAAAAATAATATATTTTGCTAAAGTGGAGTTCTGATAGCTAAGGAGAGAGAGATATAGATATCAGTTAGATATTTTCTGGAAATATTATAAGCACAAATACATACATATACACACGTATATATATATATATATATATATATATATACACATATATATAAGTCCAATATTGTTTATTGGATACTACATGTAAGGTTAGCCACTTTTAGTGTTATGAATTTATATAATTGAATTTAAATCAAATGAGCTATTTAGCCCAAATGGATGTATTGTTTTAAATTTAAAGATTAACTCAGCTTCTTGTTTAAGAAGCATCTTTTCCATGTTGCCACCTCTATGGTTCATTTTTACTTTTTTTATTCCCCAAAATTGGAAACAATTTAAATCCCCAAGATGGACTTCAGCGAAATGTTTATAGAGCAATGTTTTAGTATTTGCATGCTCTATACTCAAAATATGTTCTCGCATTCGGTCTCTTAGTAATCTACTGGTTTGGCCGATGTAAAATAGATCAGAAGAACATTTTATACAGTAGATTACATTAGAGTCACTGCATTTTATGGTGTCCCTGATAGTAAATGTAAATTGTTTGTTAGTAGACGCAATCTTTTTGATTTTATTGCTGTGTTTGCAAGATTTGCATTTAAAGCAAGGAAAGAAGCCAGATATTTTTTCATTTCTTAGATCTCTATCTGTAGAGTTAATGTCAGTTCCTTTAAATTCACTAGGTGTCAAATAGCTCTTTAGATTCTTTGCCTTTTTAAATATGAGGTCTGGGTGTTTTTTGACTTTTGTGCCTAATATGGGATCTTTCTCGATATAGTGCCAATGTCTGTTTAAAATGGTCCTTATCTCATTATGTTGAGTGTTATATTCTGTGATAAATGGAATAAACATTTGACTAGTAGGGGCCATATTTGTCTCATATAAATTTTTGTTTTTATTCTTATTAGTTTTATTTTTTAATAGACTAGATCTATCAATTTCTCTAATAGATAGCATGGTGTTTTTTATTTTTTTCTGGTTATATCCTTTTTCAGCAAATCTGTTTAATAAGATATTTGACTGTAAGTCATATGACTCTAGATCTGAACAGTTTTTTCTGATCCTGAGTAACTGACTTTTGGGGATATTTTCCTTCCACTTACTGAGGTGGCAACTATTTTGATGGATAAAATTATTAGAATCAATGGTTTTAAAGTATGTTTTGGTTTTGACAGTGTTATCAACAATTTCCACCTCAATATCCAAAAAGTGGAGTGAATTCATACTATGTTCATATGAAAAAGTGAGACCCAAATTATTTGTATTCAGATCTGCTAATTTGTTTATGGTTTTTTTTTGAAGAATCATTTCTATCTAGTGACCAATGGGGAGCGAACCTTGTGCTCTATAAAAGATATATTGACGATATCTTCCTGGTCTGGAGAGGAGACCATGAGATTCTAGAATTGTTTCTGGAAGATCTGAATACAAATAATTTGGGTCTCACTTTTTCATATGAACATAGTATGAATTCACTCCACTTTTTGGATATTGAGGTGGAAATTGTTGATAACACTGTCAAAACCAAAACATACTTTAAAACCATTGATTCTAATAATTTTATCCATCAAAATAGTTGCCACCTCAGTAAGTGGAAGGAAAATATCCCCAAAAGTCAGTTACTCAGGATCAGAAAAAACTGTTCAGCTCTAGAGTCATATGACTTACAGTCAAATATCTTATTAAACAGATTTGCTGAAAAAGGATATAACCAGAAAAAAAATAAAAAAACACCATGCTATCTATTAGAGAAATTGATAGATCTAGTCTATTAAAAAATAAAACTAATAAGAATAAAAACAAAAATTTATATGAGACAAATATGACCCCTACTAGTCAAATGTTTATTCCATTTATCACAGAATATAACACTCAACATAATGAGATAAGGGCCATTTTAAACAGACATTGGCACTATATCGAGAAAGATCCCATATTAGGCACAAAAGTCAAAAAACACCCAGACCTCATATTTAAAAAGGCAAAGAATCTAAAGAGCTATTTGACACCTAGTGAATTTAAAGGAACTGACATTAACTCTACAGATAGAGATCTAAGAAATGAAAAAATATCTGGCTTCTTTCCTTGCTTTAAATGCAAATCTTGCAAACACAGCAATAAAATCAAAAAGATTGCGTCTACTAACAAACAATTTACATTTACTATCAGGGACACCATAAAATGCAGTGACTCTAATGTAATCTACTGTATAAAATGTTCTTGTGATCTATTTTACATCGGCCAAACCAGCAGATTACTAAGAGACCGAATGCGAGAACATATTTTGAGTATAGAGCATGCAAATACTAAAACATTACTCTATAAACATTTCGCTGAAGTCCATCTTGGGGATTTAAATTGTTTCCAATTTTGGGGAATAAAAAAAGTAAAAATGAACCATAGAGGTGGCAACATGGAAAAGATGCTTCTTAAACACTAAAAGTGGCTAACCTTACATGTAGTATCCAATAAACAATATTGGACTTATATATATGTATGTATATATATATATATATATATATATATACCTGTGTATATGTATGTATTTGTGCTTATAATATTTCCAGAAAATATCTAACTGATATCTATATCTCTCTCTCTCCTTAGCTATCAGAACTCCACTTTAGCAAAATATATTATTTTTCTATCTCTACTAGTATACAATTTTCATGTATACATCTTTTCCCTATATCTCAGATGTTGAATATATTATATAAAAATCTGTAAATTATTTTAAATATGACTGGCTCTATGTAAACAGACAAACTAAACCAATGAGAGTATTAATTGATCATGTAGCACTTCTCCTATTTTTTATTTAGATCTAGATATGTGTTTATTTTTTCATGTATACTTATTGTACCAGGTTAATCTTTTGTAAAATGGAATTAACATAAAAAATATAATGTCACACACCAACTGACAAACCTACTCAAATTTACATGTCCATCTATGAGTTAACTATCACACCTGTATTACTCACCCTATAAAGGGTTAACCATGAACACGCCTATATTCTAATTGATATGATTCACACACTCTCCCTATATAAGGCTCCTTGTCACATCCTGTAAGCATCTTGATAAAGGCAGCTTACTCTGCCGAAACGCGTAGATTTGCTTACATTTAATGAGAGATATCCATATATTCTCCTACTCTGCACATTACAGGTTCATTTTGAGCTCTAAAATTCATACAGAGCAAGATATATGAGTAATTCCTGTGTGCGGTTTTTATACTCTTCACAGTCACTAGTTTTTACTTTCACCTTACCTTGCTCATGGCGGCACTATAACAGGTTCATTTCTACCTCACAAAACTACCTTGAGCTAGATATATGAATAATTCCTGTGTGCCTAAAGCTGATCTTTTGGTGTTCTAATTTCCATACTACCATCTGTCATAAGGATTGCTGAAAAAAGAGCACCTTACTAAGAACTGTTTACTGCATCTGAAATTCAGAAAGAAAAGACGGAGATCGGTTCACATTTTCATCTACAATATCGGAAGACAGAAATCTGCTACTTGCAAGTATAACTTAAACTGTTACAAAGAAAATTGACATTAAGTAGCTTATTATTTTTTCCATATACCGGTATACAAGTTCCTTTTTTTCAAAATACGTTACATCACATTGCTTGATATCATTGGATTATAACTACAAGTCACATGACGTGACGTCATCATCCTCGGATCTCACTTACCATTGTTTCTAACGGACACAAATACACGCTGTTGGTTTGCCTTTTCTTTTAACAGACCTACTGTTTGTATGTTATTACCATCTGTATTCATTTCTGAGTGCCTGTAATACAGGTTTGTTATGCAATAGCGCATATTACCACATATATCAAGTCTGTTACATTGTTGTTTTTAAATTATCGCTATCTTAGAAACTGTATCGTTATTATTATATATAGAAAAAACTGCCAATACTAGTTTTTCATTTGATGCCGGCATCTCTATACTACTAGTCATCAGTAACTGATTTTATGCTATATGTCTTATGCTGAATGTTTGCTGTTTTCATATTGCTGACATTTATTCTTAATTAAATTGGTATTTTTTTAAGAACGTTCTTATATCCTTTTCTATTTCATTTTTTATAATATCAACATCCTTACCACTCTTTATATATATATATAGAATATTATTAGAATCCTCCTTAGGTTTGCTCTCTCCAGAGCGCTTATCCCCCACCCCTATCTTCTTCTTATCACTATAGACTACATTTGGAGATTATGTTAGACTACTTAGGGATTTAAGCACCAACCTATTTAGATAGCACTCACACCACCCTTTCACTGTTTCTTATTTATGTTCAGGTAATCTTCTTAGACCTGCTATTTCTTTGGCTGATGTTGCTGCAGCTTCCACCTTCTCGTTGGAGGCTTTAGCGTAACAAGTGTCAGACCATAATGCTTATAGCATTGTTAAACTTCTTCAACATGCTAATAACTTTGTTTGTGATGCCATTTTCTATATCATTAGAATTGATGTCAGGTATATGTCTTTAGCAATTTTAGCTAGAAGAGCTTTATGGCTTAAATCTTGGAATGCAGATATGACTTCTAAGTCAACATTGCTTTCTCTTTCTTTCCAAGGTAATACATTATTTGGTTCTCAGTTAGATTCAATAATTTCAACTGTTACTGGGGAGAAGGGAGCCTTTTTGCCTCAGGACAAAAAATCTAAAGGTAAATATAGGGCTGCTAATCGTTTTCACTCCTTTAGTCAGAATAAGGAACAAAAGCCTGACCCTTCCCCGAAAGGAACAGTTTCCGTTTGGAAACCTTCTCCCGTCTGGAATAAATCCAAGCCTTTTAGAAAGTTAAAACCAGCTCCCAAATCCGCATGAAGGTGCGGCCCTCATTCCAGCACAGCTGGTAGGGGGCAGGTTACGATTTTTCAAAGATGTTTGGATCAATTCGATTCAAAGTCTTTGGATTCAGAACATTGTTTCACAAGGGTACAGAATAGGTTTCAAGGTAAGACCGCCTGTGAGAAGATTTTTTTCTCTCACGCATTCTAGTAAACCCAGTAAAGGCTCAGGCGTTTCTGAAATGTGTTTCAGACCTAGAGTCGGCTGGGGTAATTAACGGGGTCTGGGGTTTTACTCAAATCTGTTCATTGTACCAAAGAAGGAGAATTCCTTCAGACCAGTTCTGGATTTAAAAATATTGAATTGTTATGTAAGGATACCACATTCAAAATGGTGACTATAAGGACTATTCTGCCTTTTGTTCAGCAAGGGCATTATATGTCTACAATAGACTTACAGGATGCATATCTTCATATTCCTATCCATCCAGATCACTATCAGTTTCTGAGATTCTCGTTTCTAGACAAGCATTACCAGTTTGTTGTTCTTCCGTTTGGCCTAGCAACAGCTCCAAGGATCTTTTTAAAGGTTCTCGGTGCCCTTCTATCTGTAATCAGAGAACAGGGTATTGTAGTATTTCCTTATTTAGACAATATCTTGGTACTTGCTTAGTCTTTACATTCTGCAGAATCTCATATGAATCAACTTGTGTTGTTTCTTCAAAGACATGGTTGGAGGATCAATTTACAAAAGAGTTCCTTGATTCCTCAGACAAGTGTAACCTTTTTGGGTTTCCAAATAGATTCAGTGTCCATGACTTTGTCTCTAACAGAAAAGAAACGTCTGAAATTAGTTTCAGCTTGTCGAAACCTTCAGTCTCAATCATTCCCTTCGGTAGCTTTGTGCATGGAAATTCTAGGTCTCATGATTGCTGCATTGGACGCGATCCCTTTTGCTCATTTTCACATGAGACCTCTCCAGCTTTGTATGCTGAACCAATGGTGCAGGGTTATACAAATATATCACATTTAATATCATTAAATCCCAATGTTCGATCTTCTCTGACTTGGTGGTTGGATCACCATTGTTTAATTCAAGGGGCCTCTTTTGTTCGTCCAACCTGGACTGTGATCTCAACAGATGCGAGTCTTTCAGGTTGGGGAGCTGTATGGGGATCTCTGACAGCGCAGGGGGTTTGGGAATCTCAGGAGGTGAGATTACCAATCAACATTTTGGAACTCTGTGCGATTTTCAGAGCTCTTCAGTTCTGGCCTCTTCTAAAGAGAGAATCATTTATTTGTTTTCAGACAGACAATGTAACAACCGTGGCATATGTCAATCATCAAGGGGGGACTCACAGTCCTCAGGCTATGAAAGAAGTATCTCGGATACTTTTATGGGTGGAATCCAGCTCCTGTCTAATTTATGCGGTTCACATCCCAGGTATAGACAATTGGGAAGCGGATTATCTCAATCGCCAGACGTTACATCCGAGCGAATGGTCTATTCATCCAGAGGTATTTCTTCAGATTGTTCAAATCTTGGGACTTCCAGAAATAGATCTGATGGCCTCTCATCTAAACAAGAAACTTCTCAGGTATCTGTGCAGATCCAGGGATCCTCAGGTGGAAGCGGTGGACGCGTTGTCACTTTCTTGGAATTATCAACCTGCTTATATCTTTCCGCCTCTAGTTCTTCTTCCAAAAGTGATTTCCAAAATCCTAATGGAGCGTCCGTTTGTACTGCTGGTGGCTCCAGCATGGCCACACAGGTTTTGGTATGCAGATCTCGTTCGGATGGCCAGTTGCCAACCTTGGACACTTCCGTTAAGGCCAGACCTTCTATCTCAAGGCCCATTTTTCCATCAGGATCTCAAATCATTAAATTTGAAGGTATGGAGATTGAACGCTTAATACTTAGTCATAGAGGTTTCTCTGATTTAGTGATTAATACTATGTTACAGGCTCGTAAATCTGTGTCTAGAAAGATCTATTACCGAGTTTGGAAGACTTACATTTCTTGGTGTTCTTCACATAAATTCTCTTTGCATTCTTTTAGAATTCCTAGAAATTTACAGTTTCTTCAGGATGGTTTGGAAAAAGGTTTGTCTGCAAGTTCCTTGAAAGGACAAATCTCTGCTCTTTCTGTACTTTTTCACAGAAAGATTGCTATTCATCCTGATATTCATTGTTTTGTACAGGCTTTGGTTCGTATTAAGCCTGTCATTAAGTCAATTTCTCCTCCTTGGAGTCTTAATTTGGTTCTGAGGGCTTTACAGTCTCCTCCGTTTGAACCTATGCATTCTCTGGATATTAAATTACTTTCTTGGAAAGTTTTATTCCTTTTGGCCATCTCTTCTGCTAGAAGAGTTTCTGAGTTATCTGCTTTTTCTTGTGAATCTCCTTTTCTGATTTTTCATCAGGATAAGGCGGTGTTGCGGACTTCATTTAATTTTTTTACCTAAAGTTGTGAATTCTAACAACATTAGTAGAGAAATTGTTGTCCCTTCTTTGTGTCCTAATCCTAAAAATTCTCTGGAGAGATCTTTACATTCTTTGGATGTAGTTAGAGCTTTGAAATATTATGTTGAAGCCACTAAAGATTTCAGGAAGACTTCTAGTCTATTTGTTGTCTTTTCTGGTTCTAGGAAAGGTCAGAAGGCTTCTGCCATTTCTTTGGCATCTTGGTTAAAATCTTTGATTCATCATGCTTAAGTGGAGTCGGGTAAATCCCTGCCTCAAAGGATTACGGCTCATTCTACTAGGTCAGTTTCTACTTCCTGGGCTTTTAAGAATGAAGCTTCTGTTGATCAGATTTGCAAAGCAGCAACTTGGTCTTCTTTGCATACTTTTACTAAATTCTACCATTTTGATGTTTTTTCTTCTTCTGAAGCAGTTTTTGGTAGAAAAGTACTTCAGGCAGCTGTTTCAGTTTGATTCTTCTGCTTATAATTTCAGTTTTTTTCATTTTAAGATTAAAACTTTTTGATTTGGGTTATGGATTATTTTTTCAGTGTAATTAACTGTCTTTATTTAATCCCTCCCTCTCTAGTGACTCTTGCGTGGAAGTTCCACATCTCGGGTATCTGCTATCCCATACGTCACTAGCTCATGGACTCTTGCCAATTACATGAAAGAAAACATAATTTATGTAAGAACTTACCTGATAAATTCATTTCTTTCATATTGGCAGGAGTCCATGAGGCCCACCCTTTTTGTGGTGGTTATGATTTTTTTTGTATAAAGCACAATTATTCCAATTCCTTGTTTGATGCTTTTGCTCCTTTCTTATCACCCCACTTCTTGGCTATTCGTTAAACTGAATTGTGGGTGTGGTGAGGGGTGTATTTATAGGCATTTTGAGGTTTGGGAAACTTTGCCCCTCCTGGTAGGAATGTATATCCCATACGTCACTAGCTCATGGACTCTTGCCAATATGAAAGAAATGAATTTATCAGGTAAGTTCTTACATAAATTATGTTTTTTGGCGCTGGTCACTATACCTCTTGTAATTAGAAAAACAGAGCCATCTCAACCCATTTATTAAACCTGTTTTTGGCAATGTGTATGGTGACATCAGACAATATTAAATATTTATTATGACCCCTCACAGTTCCCATACCAATTCATCAATAAACACGTTTCAGTCATTTTAGCATAAAAAATCCTACAAAATATATCACCACTTTTCTGAAATCTCACAGATGCTCAGGTCACATTTTGGTAAACATTCTCATTTCCTGGGTTTCTTTAAATATTACAATTGTTTAAACACACTTAAAAATATCATCAAAATGTTTGATTATTATTGTAATAAAGTGGACTATATAAACGTTGCTTTTGGTTGTATATTTACACTAAAATATAATGAAATGTTAATACAATTGAACTTTATAATGCTTATAGTTATAGTCATAGTGGTTGTGCTTGTACGTTTTTTTTGGCTGTGGAGTGTCTGAATCCAGAATTAGGGGTCAATTTATTATACAGGGAGTGCAGAATTATTAGGCAAGTTGTATTTTTGAGGATTAATTTTATTATTGAACAACAACCATGTTCTCAATGAACCCAAAAAACTCATTAATATCAAAGCTGAATAGTTTTGGAAGTAGTTTTTAGTTATAGCTATTTTAGGGGGATATCTGTGTGTGCAGGTGACTATTACTGTGCATAATTATTAGGCAACTTAACAAAAAACAAATATATACCCATTTCAATTATTTATTTTTACCAGTGAAACCAATATAACATCTCAACATTCACAAATATACATTTCTGACATTCAAAAACAAAACAAAAACAAATCAGTGACCAATATAGCCACCTTTCTTTGCAAGGACACTCAAAAGCTCAACATATTGCGTGCAGCAGCAACCACAGCCTCCCAGACACTGTTCAGAGAGGTGTACTGTTTTCCCTCCTTGTAAATCTCACATTTGATGATGGACCACAGGTTCTCAATGGGGTTCAGATCAGGTGAACAAGGAGGCCATGTCATTAGATTTTCTTCTTTTATACCCTTTCTTGCCAGCCACGCTGTGGAGTACTTGGACGCGTGTGATGGAGCATTGTCCTGCATGAAAATCATGTTTTTCTTGAAGGATGCAGACTTCTTCCTGTACCACTGCTTGAAGAAGGTGTCTTCCAGAAACTGGCAGTAGGACTGGGAGTTGAGCTTGACTCCATCCTCAACCCGAAAAGGCCCCACAAGCTCATCTTTGATGATACCAGCCCAAACCAGTACTCCACCTCCACCTTGCTGGCGTCTGAGTCGGACTGGAGCTCTCTGCCCTTTACCAATCCAGCCATGGGCCCATCCATCTGGCCCATCAAGACTGACTCTCATTTCATCAGTCCATAAAACCTTAGAAAAATCAGTCTTGAGATATTTCTTGGCCCAGTCTTGACGTTTCAGCTTGTGTGTCTTGTTCAGTGGTGGTCGTCTTTCAGCCTTTCTTACCTTGGCCATGTCTCTGAGTATTGCACACCTTGTGCTTTTGGGCACTCCAGTGATGTTGCAGCTCTGAAATATGGCCAAACTGGTGGCAAGTGGCATCTTGGCAGCTGCACAGTTGACTTTTCTCAGTTCATGGGCAGTTATTTTGCGCCTTGTTTTTTCCACACGCTTCTTGCGACCCTGTTGACTATTTTGAATGAAACGCTTGATTGTTCAATGATCACGCATCCCTCTGCAATATATCTCACTATTTTTGACTTTTCTGAGCCTGTCAAGTCCTTCTTTTGACCCATTTTGCCAAAGGAAAGGAAGTTGCCTAATAATTATGCACACCTGATATAGGGTGTTGATGTCATTAGACCACACCCCTTCTCATTACAGAGATGCACATCACCTAATATGCTTAATTGGTAGTAGGCTTTCGAGCCTATACAGCTTGGAGTAAGACAACATGCATAAAGAGGATGATGTGGTCAAAATACTCATTTGCCTATTAATTCTGCACTCCCTGTAGTGCGAGCGGACATGATATGATGTAGCGTATCATGTCCGCTGCACATCAATAAATGCAGATATCATACGCTGTCCGCATTTATTATTGCACAAGCAGTTCATCAAATCTGCTTGTGCAATACCGCCCCCTGCAGATTCGCGGTCAATCAACCTGACCATATTCAATCAGGTTGATTTCTGTCTGCCGCCTCAGTGCAGGAGGATAGGTTATGGAGCTGCTTCCGGAAACACGGGGCATCAAATTCCGTACAGAGCTTGATAAATGGACCCCTTAGTGTGTTTTGCATGCAAGGGTCAAGATGAAGGGTAGCAGGTTCTAGGGTAGTTTGCAAAAGCAGTTCTTAATAGAAACTGTGTTGTTTGATGGAATAGACTTCTATTAGAACTGGTAAAGACAAAATGAGATATGTGGGCAGACTAGGCCTTTGGTTCTTATCTGCTGCCAAAATTTATGTTTTTATGAAAGCATGTTAAAACGTCTAGCCAAACAGAAGCTAGCCTACATGGCAAATCGCAAATCCAATTGAGGGTGTCTTGTTAGCAAATGTAAGGCCAGGATTTGATTCTTTCAAGAGAATAAAACTTAGGCCAAGTTTCTTCAGGGCATCATAATTGGGGACAGATAAGGAGAAGGGATGAACGCAATTGTGTTTCCAAAATTATGATTTTAGTCTACAAGCTTCCAGATAGGCATGTGTTCACATTTTAAACACAATGAGAAGGTATGGACGTAGGATGTTCCAAAGCATTCTAAAATGTTGTTTGAGACTTTACAGTTACATATTAAGTGCGAAATGTTTTACAGGTACACACTAAAGATTCTTACACTTGAAACATTCCTCTTCTTTGGTATATTTAAAGAGCAAGCAGTCTTCTAACAATATGCTAATCATCAAGCTCTAAAACAAATGGTAGAGAACATCAGAAATCTTCAACCATAAACGCAACTAAAGATCAAAGTTTTAAATCTCTATTAAGACTTGCTGAGTCCTTCAAAGGCACAGAATGAATGAGTGCAGAAAAAGATAAGCATAAAAAAGTCATCTGATATCCCTATTTGAGCAATATTCTGATGCAATGCAGAAGGCGTTTCAGAAAAAAAATATGTTATTCTTAAACAAGCCTGGAACATGTCTCATTATTGGTGTTTTTGTAACAAACATATAGATTACATGAAAGTCAATGTTTTAAACAATATAACAACTATGATTTATAATTCGAGACACACTATTCAACATGTCTATGTTCCATCTAAATGACAATATTTCATGGTGTATTGCAGAGTTTTGATTTTTGAAAACTGATGTTCCTATGCTGAGGAAACCAACTTAGCAGTAGAGCCCCAGAACACAGTTATACATGATAATGCACTTTCTTTTAGGGATAGATTACAAGTAGAGTGCTATTTAACGCTCCCGCTCAAGCATTAACTGCGCTAAAATTAATTTTTGCGTGTCGGGTTGAGCTCATATTATGAGTTGAAAGTAAACAGTTTTCACTCGCATGCTAACACGACGCTTGTAAAAAGCTGCACTTACTATATCGCGCACACAATAACCTATTGCCCCCCATAAAAGTAATTGGAGCAAAAACAATGATCATCTGTAAATTAGAACAGCATTAATGTATTTATGTACTTAGTAGAGAGAAGCTACCTTTCTTCTTTTAGAGACTGGAAGAAATCCAGCAAGGACCTGGCTTAGCAATTGGCAGCTTTATCGGGATGCCAAGTTGACCCTTCTACAGTCTGAAGAAGCTTGATCAGGAATGGTCTTTGTGGAAGGGTATCAGCTAAGAAACCACTTTTTCAGAAGGGGAACAGGGTGAAAGTCACACCCTGGTGGCTGTAAAAACCACCTTCTTGCTCTGAGGTTGAGTCAATCTAACCTAACTAAATTTTTAGGAAGCTAGTATACCGCAAACCTCTTCCACAGTCAGCAATGATAAAACTTCCAAAGCAAAGTGAAACCAGCCCTTGGAATTGCCTCCAGCTGGAAAATGATGGCAGTCAAGAGACTGAGGGGAGACCTCCTTCACTCTGGGGAGAAATACATCCTTTCTCCACTAGTCCTGTTGTTGTCTTAGCAGGAGAGAGATAGTTGTATGGATTCATAAACACTTGCAAGGGTGCTCATGGGCTTTGTTGTAAAAGCGAGATCATGTTCTAAATTTATTGAGCAACACTTCACTTATCTTTTCCAGCACATTTTTAGAGGGTGTTCCTGCTATAAACAACTATAGTTATGTGAGGTTCCCTAGTAAATGATATCTGACACATCAAATGAGAACTGTTTATAAACAGTTATTAAAACCAAAACACTTACCTAGGAAAACCATATTCAAAACCATTTATTTAAATGTTTGTAAATGTAAACATTTTTCAAATCTGTCTTTGTTAGGCTAAAGCAGTTTTGCTGGATAGCCTAGAAGGTGGCTCCATGGTCTGGCTGTGAGCATTGTGCAGTGTTCTAGAGGTGTGGTTGGTATTTTTCACCTACACCTTAGCCCATAATGCGTAATTCATCCCATGTGATGTATTTTGTGTCACAGTCACATCTTGATATTTCAAACCTGACAAGGTTTTCTTGTTTTTAATTCTCTTACATTTATCTTCAGTTGTTCTCAGCTGTTTTCTTTTGTACATCGTGTTTTAGGTAGGGATTTTTTTTTATTAATATATTTGTTCTGTAAGGTTTTGAATGTATTTTTGTGATGCTAGTATAAAAGAAAACATTCTATGCTGCCAGATGTGAATGGCTACAAGATAGAGGCCGTACCATTGAATTCTTTATAAATTACACATTTTTTGTGTTGCAAAATTAAATTTTCATAATTCAAATATATCATGTATACATTTTTTTCTGTTGCTTTTCTTTGTTGAAAAGCATATATGCATATGCTCAGCATCAGCAATACACTGCTACGAACAAGCTGGTAATTGGAGGTTACATATATTTGTCTCTTTTCATCGGTTCACCAGTTGTGGTCAGCTAGTTCCCAGTAGTGTTTTGGAGCTGACTTTAACTATGTGCTTAATCCCCTTGCAAGTGTCAAACATAAAGTTATGCAATTGACGGTCCGCTAATACAATGCTCTAATATTAATTTTTTCCGTCCTTTTAAGGATTTTAAGAAGGATATACATAACTGCAACACTGCAATTTAAACTTAATTAATTAATAAGTATTTACTTAGATCCCCTTATAAAGTGTAATAAATTATCTATTTTGCCAGTGGGTATAAAAGGCAATCATTTATTATCACTGTGTTATTTCATGATTGTCTCAGTATACTTGTTGTAGCCCATTACTATTATACTGCCCTGCTATCAGTGTCTTCGTTATTCCTCAAGGATCACAGTACATATTGTTCACATTTAGGTCAGAATTACCCTGGCAGCCTATTGAACAGCCACAAGCAGGCACAAATGTTAAAGGGACAGTTTTGTCAAACTTAAACTTTCATGATTCAGATAGGGCATGCAATTATAAACAGCTTTTCAATTTACTTTTGTCATCAAATTTGCTTTGTTCCCTTGGTGGTATTTTTGAAAAGCTAAACCTAGGTAGGCTCAAACTGATTTCTAAACCGTTGAAAACTGCCTCTTAGCTCAGAGCATTTTGAAACTTTTTCACAGTTAGACAGTACTAGTTATTATTATTATTATTATTATACTTTATTTATGAAGCGCCATCATATTCCGCAGCGCTGTCCATGGATACAGATCTAGTTCATGTGTTTCATATAGATAACATTATGCTCTCTCCCGTTGAGTTATTTAGGATTCTGCACTGATTGGCTAAACTGCAAGTCTGTCAAAAGCACTAAGGGGGCAGTCTGCGAAGGCTTAGATACAAGGTAATCACAGAGGTAAAAAGTGTAATAATATAACTGTGTTGGTTATGCAAATCTGGGGAATGGGCAATAAAGGGATTATCTATCTTATATAAAAAAAAAAATTCTGGTGCAGACTGTCCCTTTCAGTGACTCAAGTAGCAAACTGTCAGAGTAGTTATCTGAGTGATAAATTATGAGTAACTGTAATAGTTAAACTACTGTTGCCTGGGGTGGGGGTTTAAGCATTTGCCCTATCTCCCCCCTGTTTTACTTTAAGGGACAAAAACCCCCATGTGAAAGGTGCATGATCATAAAAATAAAGTTTTTTCCTAATTCTTAATAAGCAACCTTTAATGAACAATATAATTATAAAATTTATTTTTTGGACTTTAAGAAGATGATCTCTAAGCATGCAATTAAAATATTTAGGAAATATGACTCCTATTTTACGATATAGATTTTAGCACAGGGGTGTGAAATGGCTTAGTTGCAAATGGTTAATTTACAGTATTACATACATTTGATTTGAACACTTCTGCTCTATGTTAGAGGTCTACATTAGTGACTTTTTAAAGAATTATTTGTACATCATTTCATTGATGTATTTAATTGTTACACAACTATAATTTGAGCTCCCTTTGTTATCATAAAATGGAAATATTCTAGCACTAGTAAGCATTGAATCTGAATTTTATTAAAGAGGTTAACATTGTGGGGGGATATTTATCAAAGGTCTGGCAATACGCTCTCCGTATTCAGCATTGCACCAGCAGCTCTTGTGAGCTGCTGGTGCAACGCCGCCCCCAGCAGATTCGCGGCCAATTGGCCACCAGCAGGGGGGTGTCAATCAACCCGATCGTACTCGATGGGTTGAATTGCGGCGATGTCTGTCCGCCTGCTCAGAGCAGGCGGACAGGTTATGGAGCAGCTGTCTTTAGACCGCAGCTTCATAACTGCTGTTTTTGGTGAGCCTGCAGGCTCGCCAGAAAAAACGGCTCCTCAAGCTCCATCCGGAGCTTGATAAATGGGCCCCTGTATCCCCAGTTTAAATGTTTGCTTTGTTTATTAAGTATACATTTAAATAATTTCTTGTGTTATAATATTTTTTTTTCCTTCTTTTAGGGTCCTATTGAATTGAAATCTAGACTCATTATTAGCTAGGGGAGCCTGTTTGATATTTTGTCTGTTCTGTAAATGACCAATAAACTTTCTTGTTTCATTTAAAATTCAATGATTGTTTTCTCTCCTATTCACATAGAACTATAGAAGTATTGGTGGCTAAGCTATATGACCTTTTCTGAAGTAGGTAGAAACCCCTCCCAGAAGTATGAAGTAGTTGAGCACCTAATATATATCCTCCCTTTTCTTATTGGGTTAGTTCCTACCTTTTCTAGTAAAAGCTTATTTAGAACTCTCTTGAAGAAGTGTTTTATTTCAGAGTTAGGTTTTTTATTTTGGGGGGTTGGTTGGGTGGTGTGTTTTACTGTTGGGGGGACTTTGTATTTTTTTACAGGTAAAAGAGCTTTTTAACTTAGGGCAATGCCCTACAAAAGGCCCTTTTAAGAGCTATTGGTAGTTTATTGTAGGTTAGGGTGTGTTTTTATTTTGGGGGGCTTTTTATTTTTATAGGTGTAATTGTTTTTATATACTTGAGAGACATAGTCCTCACACTTCCATCATATACAAGAGATACTATGGATGTCTTAAGTAAAATTGAAGGAATGATTCTAGAGGAAGATATGCTACTCGCAACTTGCGACGTAGAGTCCTTATACACATCCATAGACCATAAATGGGGGTGTCATGCAATCAACTGTTTTCTCCAGATGGAAGCATCAGAAAACACATCAAAGAATGCCTTTATTACGAAACGCCTTAAGTTTATACTGAGCCACAACATTTTTGTCTTCAATGACAAATTTTTTATTCAAACTCACGGAACCGCCATGGGCACAACATGTGCCCCTACATACACCAATATATATTTGGGATGGTGGGAACGCGAGTTTGTCTATAGGGAGAACATGAATAAATATGCAGAAAATGTGGTTTTGTGGCTCAGATATATAGACAATGTGTTTATAATCTGGAAAGGGGAGGCCTCACTTTTCAAGGACTTCATTGTGGAACTAAATGATAACATCCTGAACCTACGGTTGACATATGAGATAGAACATGACAGTGTAATATTCCTAGATTTGAGGATATCTAGAGATATGTTTGGAAAAGTACAATCCGACTTGTACAGAAAAGAAACTGCCACGAATGCTATCCTGAACTATGAGAGCGCACACCATCCATCGACCAAGAAGGTGATCCCATTTGGAGAATTCCTAAGGTTGAGGCGCAATTGTTCAGACATAAACATTTTTAAGAAGCAAGCAAGAGATATGAAGAACAGACTGAAAGTCAGAGGATACCCAAATAAAGCGCTTAAAAGAGCATATCATGGGGCTCTGCACACAGATAGATTGGACCTGTTGAAACCAAAGTCCAAGACCAACGTGGATAATAAAGTACGCTTTATTGGTACCTTTACTGAGGCCCACAAAGAGATAAAAGAAATCTTTAACAGACATACCCACATTCTGAGAACAGATAATGACCTTTCAAAATACTTGGGGGACACAATTTCAATGAGCTGGAAAAGAGCACCAACTATAAGAGACAAAATAACAAGAAGCCACTTCGTGAAACACACCACTCGAAGGAAGGATAAAACTAAAGGCACTCATGCCTGCGGCACATGTATATTCTGTCCATACATGCTAAATGTACAACAAATTGACATCTTTCCCAAGGGAACAATATATATATCAGATTTCTTCAACTGTAAAAGTAAGAACATAATATACTGCATTGAGTGCAAATGCAAAAAGAGATATGGAGGGATGTCCACAAGAGAGTTTAGAAAACGTCTAGGAGAACATATATGTGGCATTAAAAATGCGAGGAAAGACTTGGAAAGAGACAAGAAATTGACAACAGTGGCCAGACACTTCTTAGAAAAACATGACTGCAAACCTGACCTCCATTGTTGGATACTACAGAAGATATCCCTTGGGATAAGAGGTGGCAACATTGAAGATGCCCTTCTCAAAGCTGAAACAAAGGGGATCTTCAGATTGCAGTGTATTAGTCCCCTGGGCATGAATGAACTGATTACCTATAGCACCTTTTTAGGTTAATAACAAACATATAGGTAATGAAGAATAATACCTATGGTAAATCTCATGATATGCGGGACCCACTAGAAATAATACCAAATGCACTTTTGATTGAGCATGGGCTCTATCCAGAACAGATATATATATGGGTTCCCATAAATGGGATATTCATCAATCTCTCTTTCTTTAAGAATGAAATCCAGTTACCTACAATATATGGAAATGTAAACACTTAATATAACTCTCTGGACATTACTAAAGATTAGGTACCATCCATTGACATATCCAGAAATGACAGATCACCTACCTATCAAACTAAAAATTGCCCTCATAATTATTAAGTAAAAAATAAAAAATAAGGAAAGAATATAAGGCAAACTAATACAGAATTAAGATCTAAATAAATAATAGAGTACGACAGATAATGTCAGTATCTTATTCTACTGATTAAACCTGAAATCTAAACATAGGATTAGGGTCATATAGTATTATCTGAACCATTGTTTATATCTGTCTGAGAAATATGATCTCTAGGACAGGACAAAGCACCTTTAATTGTACATGTTATCCCTTGATAATGATTTTGATGTCAGAAGATAAGACTTGAATATAATAAATCATAGCAATACACATCCCTCAGCTTACTTAGAAATTGATTACAACTAATTATTGGATAAAGTGAGGTACTTTGATACTGTTTCAAACCATATTCAAGATTGCAGGATTGATATGCTTAATGGCATTCTGAGAATGTTTTGATTACACTCGATCACCTGCTAGCTCACTATAGACAGTGCCTGTCCTGCAAGTTATTAGTATTAACATAATTTCCAAACATAATGTTGTTCTGAATGTTTATTCTCTCCTCGCAATGAACGATGTACCTAGAATATGGAGTAACATACAGTGCATATGTACGCCCATACCGATCACAATTGTAAACGGGGTGTTTGATAGCACCCGATTATTATACTAATCTCCTTTTCTTTGTTTTGGCAGATATTTGACAGGGAGGCATGTGTACATACGCAACTCAGTACACACGCCCCCGTAGGCAGCCACACACCCTCTGCTCCCAGCCTATCACAGAACGGAAGACTCAATTGGCTGAGAGAAAATCAGTGTCAAAAGGTTTACAGAGATTTGATTGGCTGCTAGGCCTTTATAAGGAAGCAAGGTTGAAGTTGCGGGTTGCCTTTGATAAAGCAGATGTGAAACACGCGTCAGGCGTTCACACTGCTTCTCCTCCAGCTGCTATAATGTTTTGTTGTTTAAAATAGAGTAATTTGTTAGAATCTTAGCGGTTAAACGGTGGCCTCTTTGGCGGTAATTCTTAGAAACTTAACTTATCCTACTACTTCATTTAAACTAATTGTCTCTAGGCTAGTACTTTCCCCTATGGGGGTGTGCTCCTTAATTTATTTAATAGTAATAAGCAGTAGGATATTGTAACGTTAATGATAACCGCTGGTGGTAAATACAAACTACTATATACACTACTTAATAACAGTCATACTACTTACTGGTTCATTTAGACCAGAGTTACGTTATATTTAAACTGGGGCAGAATAAGCAGAGGATATTGTTGTTCCCTTTTGCCTCCTATTCACACACGGCTAGATTTAGAGTTTGGCGTTAGCCGTCAAAACCAGCGTTAGAGGCTCCTAACGCTTGTTTTTTACAGACTCCGGTATTTAGAGTTTAGTTACCGACACTCAAAAATCACCCAACGCACAAATCTCTACCGACAGCTCAGACCCAGTAGTTAACATCTACCGACAAAATAAACATCCACGAATCACAAAACAAATATTACACAAACTACACTTACACTCATACAAACACTACACTATATTTATTTTTTAGATTTAATAATTTTTCATCCAAATAGAAAGGATCAAGGTTGCGAGATCTCGGGTGTTAGAAAAAAAACAACACAAATCCATTTTGCCATTGACTTACATTGACACATGGGAAAAGACCCTCATATAGCTACATCTAACTAATAAGATTATCACAAACATACACTCATCGATGCATACAAAAAATATACACCACATTACATACACAAACAAGTTATTTATTACAAAATGAACACGATTTAGCTACTTTTTCACACAAGCTCATGACGTCACTCACTTTACGAGGAAAACCAGTCTTTGAAAAAAAAAACACCAAAATTTGGAGCCTCCATTGACTTCTATGGGGAAGACGTGCTCGTGCACGTGACAGACAGATTTCCCTAACGCATGCGAATAGCGTAGACAAAAAAACTCCAAATACCAGCGCTAGAAATAGGAAAAAAATACATGCTTTTCTGCGTTAGACCCAGCTATGATAAATAGATCAAGAAATGACTATTTCCCTATGGTGGACTTATGGATTTTACTTATTGAATATTCACAACAGCATTAAATTGTTTCATACTTTTATATTACATCAACTACAAATCAACATCACTAGTAACAAACTTTTTTAAAAAAAAAAATCACATTTAAACGGACACAAAAATAATTTCAACATTTCAGGATTCACAAACAGTACACAATGGGAAACACCTCTCATTTACCTTTATTATTGCATTTCATTTATTCAACTCATATGCTTGCAGCAACTGCATATCTACATAGGCTTAACACATGATCAGTCATGGATGCACATACATTACTTTTATCATTCACTCATACATGTGCATTCAAATGATGGGAGAAAAACACATTACATTCTCTCTAGGAATCACAAAACAGAACATATGGATTTTACTGTACTTTTAACATCATGATTCCATCACAATATACCATTAGGAATTACGTACAAGAAGAACATCATTACACCAGATTACAGATGTCACTTTATGGGAAGGAACAACAATGCCAGACCGCTATATAGAAGTCAGCATATGTGGGACACAATCACAATATATACGTATATGTACATAACACGCATCACCCATCACGCAACCACAAAGCACACATTTATATTTTATTCAGCACACAATAACAATGTAGCACAATACAACAACACAATGAGGATTTCAGAACTACATAGGCAGGTTAATAATATGATGACGTCATTAGAAGATTCAACCATACACATTACAGATTCACGACTGTACCGCCCCTTTCTGAACTTTACCACTCAATACTACAATACAACATATACGTAAACAACAGTTTGGAACAGCATTAATAGGGAGATTTGAATGGGACAATTAATAAATATTGACATCTCGCAATCACTTATATATATAATACTATAGATGACAGCCGGAAGTTATTCAGTATTAGTGCCATTTGAATGGGACGCATACAATATTGACAGCTCGGCAATCACTTATATATACAATACTACAGATGGCAGACGGGAAGTTCGGAATTATTATTGCGATTTTAAAGGGACGCATACAATATTGACATCTTGGCAATCACTTATATATACAATACTACAGATGGCAGCCGGAAGTTATTCAGCATTAGTGCCATTTTAAAGGGACGCATACAATATTGACAGCTCAGCAATTACTTATATATACAATACTACAGATGACAGCCGGAAGTTATTCAGCATTAGTGCGATTTTAAAGGGACGCATACAATATTGACAGCTCGGCAATCACTTATATATACAATACTACAGATGGCAGATGTTACTTTATCGTTTACAAACAATATTGCAGCAACATTGATCGATCACATTTGATGCACATTATACACAACTATGCACTTTCATTCATGTTTGCCTGGACGTGTGCTTGTTACTATAAGATCGCGTTTAATAAATATTGATTACGCATATGATCAAACATTACAAACATGCACTGTATGTGTGATATTTGACACTTTCACATTGAGATTCATTGGGGGAAAACAACATTTCAGCAAACAACAAAAAAACGCCCACTGTGAAAGCATTCGCTCCGCTCACATACAAACAAGTGAATACAATTAGCAATCATTACAAACTCACTACCATTGGACTAATTGTACTATAAATCCCCCAAACAACATGGCCAAAGCATCACTTGTGATCCACATCAGATCAATTTGCATACCTTGTTACGCTGTTTTGAAAGATGGATGACGATGACATGGTAGACGCTGCTGGTGCTGCTATTGGCGAACTAGCTGTTGATCGAATTAGGCAGCCTCGGCGGCTCGGACTGAGACGAAGGGGTCGTCTGGTTCGAGGTCCTCGTGTCTACAGGGTGAGACCCACCTTGGAAAACATGAGCGACTTTGAGGTTTATGATAAGTATCGGCTCAATCGCGAACAGCTCATTGGCCTTTACGATCTTCTTAAACCTCATTTGGAGCCACGTATAAGAATAAGGACTGCTGTTCCCGGCATGAGTAAGATGCTAAGTTGTCTATACGTCCTGGCCTCCGGGAGTTTTCAATCCGGAGAAATGTACATGCATGGCCTGGCTCAAGGTACATTCTCTGTGGTGTTTGATAACTTTCTGGATGCCATGGTACGTATCAGTAAGCAATACATAGGATTCCCACAGAATGATGGTGATTGGAGGCGCCTGAAGCGGGAATTCTTTGCTATTGCTCAATTGCCCAATGTCTTGGGAGCCATAGATTGTACCCACATTGCGCTGCGTGCTCCAATTGATGACTTACCCTTCAGAAATCGCAAACATTTTCATAGCCTCAACGTGCAGTATGTTTGTGACGCACAGATGAGGATTATGCATGTGTGTGCGAATTTTGGAGGAGCTTGTCATGATGCCCGCATCCTCGCTCAGTCGTCCCTGTGGAGACCGTTTGAGGAAAAACAAATGCCCCCTGGTTATCTCGTTGGTGAGTATTTGTGCACAACATGGTTAATTAGTTTGACAATTGCCACTGTAGTTTTAAAATGTTTGCGTAATGTTCAGCTATAGGATGCAATTTAACCATTTATTTTTATTTCCGCAAATGTCTAGTTTTAGTTCAATGCAGATATGTAGCATGTCTTACCTTAAATGCTCAGATAGAGAATGCAATGTAACCATTTAGTTTGCATTTTACACAAGGTCTGGTTTAGGAGAAATACGCATATGTAGCATGTCTTAGCTGAAATGGGAATATATTAGCTAATGCAATTTAACCATGTCATTGTCTCTTTCCGCTAATGTCTAGTTTTAGTTCAATGCAGATATGTAGCATGTCTTACCTTAAATGCTCAGATAGAGAATGCAATGTAACCATTTAGTTTGTATTTTACACAAGGTCTGGTTTAGGAGAAATATGCATATGTAGCATGTCTTATCTGAAATGGGAAGATATTAGCTAATGCAATTTAACCATGTCATTGTCTCTTTCCGCTAATGTCTAGTTTTAGTTCAATGCAGATATGTAGCATGTCTTACCTTAAATGCTCAGATAGAGAATGCAATGTAACCATTTAGTTTGCATTTTACACAAGGTCTGGTTTAGGAGAAATACGCATATGTAGCATGTCTTAGCTGAAATGGGAAGATATTAGCTAATGCAATTTAACCATGTCATTGTCTCTTTCCGCTAATGTCTAGTTTTAGTTCAATGCAGATATGTAGCATGTCTTACCTTAAATGCTCAGATAGAGAATGCAATGTAACCATTTAGTTTGCATTTTACACAAGGTCTGGTTTAGGAGAAATACGCATATGTAGCATGTCTTAGCTGAAATGGGAAGATAGAGAATAAGATTGAACTAGATTATTCTTTTAAAAAATAAACATTTGTTAGTGGATTATCGTGTACAAAAACTTTTATTGGACTCAAAATACTATTTTGAGGATTCAGTTTGAATTATGTTCTGTTCATAATTTATAGGTGATTCTGGGTACATGAGCCGGCCTTGGCTTATTACCCCCTTGCGTAGCCCGACTGATGTGTCTGAGGAGCGCTACAATAGAGCTCATAAGAGAACCAGGGCGGTGGTTGAACGAATGTTCGGGCTCCTGAAGATGAGGTTCAGGTGCCTTGACAGGTCGGGAGGAGCCCTCCAGTACAACCCAAAGAAGGTGGCTAAGATCGTTATAGCCTGTAGTGTCCTGCATAATATTGCACAGCGGGCTGGGATGCTGCAGGGCGTCCAGGCGCACCGAAACCTCCTCAGAGATGAGGAGGATGATCCTGTTCTAGAAGGGCCATTCTGGGACGAGGGGCTCAATGTCAGAGCAGACATCATCAACCGCCACTTTAGATGGTAAATAATAGAAGTTAGACTGGAGTATTGTCAATAGGGAAATGACAAGTAGAGAATTGTGCAAACATGTTATGATTGTTAATCAAATGCTAAAAATGTGTTTCATTTATTAATATAGGTGATGCTCTGGTCATTGGGTCCTGTAGCGAGTCTTTGCCACCTGGTTTTTAAAGAGGACATCAGCTGGTAAGTATAAATGTATGGACTGTTGCTGGCATGAATTGTACACAAATACATCATATGGCATACATTTTCTAAACTAGTATTTAGTTTACACATTACTTAAAATGTAAATACTCAGAAAGGGATCCTCTAGCATAACTATCCTCTAGCATGACTATGGTTCAATGTCACACATTATAGGTTCGTTATGCTCAATATGACTCATCTTCACACTTGATAGAACATAACACAAGATGCTACACACGCTTAGTAAGCTAGTGACAGAAATTGATTCAGAAATGGGGGGTGGGAGAGGGGTACAGTACTGATTCACACACTTGTATTAGTAATTTTAAAAAACAATTTTATGCCATTAGGGAGATGACTTCATGTAAAGACTGAAAGGGAAGAATTCGAAGAATGACAGTGAAGAATTCCCAGACTGACAGTGGAAAAAGACAAGATTGAAATTGAAGAATACCAATGGGATCATGTCTGACATTATCTTTCAAATCTGCTGACCTTGAAAACCATACAAAGACATGTTCACATGGTAAGTGCCAACTATTTGATAGAATAAGGCTGTGGAGGCATCCTATTGGAGACACTTAGATTGTTTTCTAATTTTTAGATGGTATTTCACAGTCCTCTATTTTTGAAATGATGAATAAGACACCTATTGAAGATCAACTGTTTACCCCTGAATTGACTTTCAAAGACCATGCATTATCTAGGTTGGTTTACCAATGCATGCTAGTTAAGAATCACAGGAAGAATGTTGAATATTTGTAGCTTACATACATTAGTCATACTTTGTTCAGAATTAGATATTTAGGTATCACAATCAGACACTTAGATGATTTTACTTTTTTAGATGGTATTTCAGTCCTCTATTTTATGAAATGATGAATAAGACACCTATTGAAGATCACCTGTTTTCTCCATAATTGACTTTCAAAGACCATGCATTATCCAGGTTGGTTTACCAATGCATGCTAGTTAAGAATCACAGGAAGAATGTCGAATATTTGTAGCTTACATACATTAGTCATACTTTGTTCAGAATTAGATATTTAGGTATCACAATCAGACACTTAGATGATTTTACTTTTTTAGATGGTATTTCAGTCCTCTATTTTATGAAATGATGAATAAGACACCTATTGAAGATCACCTGTTTTCTCCAGAATTGACTTTCAAAGACCATGCATTATCCAGGTTGGTTTACCAATGCATGCTAGTTAAGAATCACAGGAAGAATGTCGAATATTTGTAGCTTACATACATTAGTCATACTTTGTTCAGAATTAGATATTTAGGTATCACAATCAGACACTTAGATTATTTTCTAATTTTTAGATTGGATTTTCAGTCCTCTATTTATGAAATGATGAATAAGACACCTATTGAAGATCAACTGTTTACCCCTGAATTGACTTTCAAAGACCATGCATTATCCAGGTTGGTTTACCAATGCATGCTAGTTAAGAATGTCGAATATTAGTAGCTTACATACATTAGTCATACTTAGTTCATAATTAGATATTTAGGTATCACAATCAGAAAAAGGAATACATATTATAGTTGATATAGAGGTATTTGAATGGACATGAAATATTACATTTATGTTCAGCATACATATATATTTATTATTGAAATGTGATATACATTATTATGTATAATTAGAAATTATGATATTTAAATTTAATTTTTATTACACAATATAATGGTGTATGGTTTGTTTGGTTTTTAATCCAAAAATTTAATTCATAAATATCTTGATAAAATTATGCACAAAGTTAGAGCATAGACACAAGATGATTGTAAATGTATTTTATGAATATTTTACAACATGTGTATTAACTTTGTAAAATTTTGTTTTTTAATTTCAGATTGTCATCTGATGACTTCCAGGAATATTTTTTTGTTTTTGTTAAAAAAACTTTTTATTTTTAAATGGTAATAATCAACATTTTATTATTAAATACCCTCTTTTGAACAGATTATAATAAATATCCATATAATCTGTCAATAAAAAACAATTTGACTCCCATGACTGGTAGTTGTCTATTTGACAAGCACATGCATAAGATCAAATTAGGCATTCATTTTAGAAAATCCACTGATTCAGAGAATATTAAATTAAACTATCTTTTTTAAATTAATTGGGAAGTGAGATCCATCAATGCTTTTCTTGTGAAATTCTTAGATGTTAAAATTATTTTGGATATGTAGTCAGAATTTGACATAAATTTTTTTGTTTCACTTTTAAGAAGGGGAAGTGGTTCACTTACATTAAAGTGACAGTGTTGTTGAATGTAAAATTTATTTTATAAGATCTTGTATCTTCCTTAGGTATCTAAAAACATTATTTTATTAAATTTATAAATGTTAAATTTAAAAATGGTCGGTCATTTAACTTCATATTTTGCACAAGCAAGTTATTGGATGCCATGTTAATAGATTTTATTTTCTAGTAGAATCATTTAAAGGGACATTTAACTATAGTTATTAATATTATGTAGTTTTTAAAATCTTACCTCTTGGGTTAGACATCACATATCTATATATAATTTTCATTCCCCTTTAGTTTCTTTCGACAATGTTAAATCAACATTCCGAATGTTTTGGTCCTTAAAGGGACATTCACAAAGTATATTGTGTATTGAATTTTAAAAAATCATAAAAGAATTTAAACATATTTAGAAAGTACTATAGAATTACATTCAGTCTTTAAATATACTTCGAAAAAGATACATCAATGCACATATCTTAGTCAATTACATAAGGCATCTATGTGCAACCAACAATCAGCATCAAAATAGCCTATGTAGATATGTATTTAATCCAAGAATATATATAATTACAATCTAATGATTGAATAACAAAACATATTAAGTTGTTCAAATATTATAATCTTATCCAAAATGCATAAATAACATATAGCTTAATGTCCCTCTAAGCTGAAGACTGCAAAATACATCCATTACAATATATATTTCAGTCAGTGTGTAAAACAATCCAGAAGTTAATCTAAATATGCTTTACTCATATGTTATACTAATTTTGCAAAAGGAAGGTGCCTAGGTTTATGATTTTTCAAGCATTATTGTGAAATGTCTCCTTAAAGGGACATGAACTCAAAATATACTTAAAGGGAGACAATTAAAAAATTAATGATTTATACATTCAGAACGAGTATTCTATTTTAAGCAACTTTATAAATTGTCTCATATTATCAATGTTCCTCGTGATGTTGCTATCATTACTTTAAAAATAAGGCATTCAATTGATAATTTATTTGCTTCAGTACTCTGGATAGAACTTTTTTTTTTTTGGGTGGATTAATTTATCCAACAATTATCAAGGACAACCCAGGTTTTTCACCAAAATTGTCCGTAATCTAAAATATCATTATTGATTTGCAAAGAAAGATAACAAGATAATTCTTAACATTTGAGAATCGGATTAAATTATAAAGTTGCTTAACATTTCATGCTCAATCTGAATCACGAACGCTAAATTTGTTTGGACAGTGTCCCTTTAAGAGATTTAAAAAGTGTATTTACTTCTCTTATTATCTTGACATACTTTGCTTGAAAAGCATATCGAGATAGGCTCAGTAGATGAAGATTGGTGGATGCACAGAGATGCCTTATGTGATTGGCTCAACCATGTGCATTTAATTTTTTTCTGTTGAGGATATCTAAATACAAAGATAAATTGAGTTACATTTTAAAGTCTAAACAATTTTCTATCTCTACAGATCATTTGATACAATTGTTTGTTTGTAATGTCTATTTAAAAATAAAGACGCCATTGCACAATAACATATACGAGCAGTTCAGACAAATACAAGCTCGAGGTTTATTTACTAATAACAAACAAACCTGTAGTTTAACATCTATAAACAGATTATCCAAGTTACTGACATTATAACCTGAATTTGAACATTCAGAAATGTTGCGTGGCAAACGGATCTTGAAACACCAGATTTGCATCTTTAAACATTAGAGTCAAATTGATTTTATGAACAATAAAGACATACAATATTAAATGTGTATTTGTATTAAAGAAACAGACCATTATTAAACCGAAAAATGTATACAACATTTAATAATGTGACAGTATTAGATTTTAAAGAGAATTTAAACATTAATATTTAACGGATCACGGATATTAAATCTGCGTCACACATATCCGCATGACAGGCCCATGAGTTACAAATAAGTCTACATGAAAAATGAAGTAACAGCACCACCAGGAGGTATGTGTAAGGAAGTTACTAAGATATGAAACATTAAGGAACGGCCAATCAGAGTTCATCACACAAACACAACTTGAGTCAGGATGGTCTCACAGACATTCTAACAATATTTCAAACTTTTATCCAATCAGATGTACAGATAACTTGTCCCATGGTGCATCTCATGTTTACTTCACCATATAAAAGTCCATTACACGTTGCCATCTTTGTCAGTTCTCTAATGCCTGCAGGCAGTTTATATTATTATTATTATTATATATTTATTGGACAACCCAGCAGGCATGTCATCTCCCAGGTTTACCAAGCAGGAGAGCGCTGCACTGGTCCACGCCGTCAAGGACTTTTATCCCCAGCTGTTTGGGAACAAGAGGAGGTCGACAGATGCGCCTGTTAAGAAGGCCCTCTGGGACTCTATCACCAATGCGGTTAAATTGGTGTGTGGCTTCCAGAGGAGCCAGGATCAGATCATGAGGAGATTCTGAGATATGAGGTTGCGCTTGACAAAAAAAGTCAACCTCATAAGGGAGTGGGTACAAGCCCGTAAAAGAGGGGCCAAAGAAAGGCCCAGCGGAAACTATACCTACTCCCTTATGAGGTGACTTTATGCAAGCTCCTCAGTCTCCGGGTCCCCAAAAGATTTAGATCCTCGCCATCCTCGGCCTCCTCTTCTTCCCTCCCAGCTGCGGGATCTGAAAGTCCTGACGCGGGGGCCAGGGCAGCTGCTTCTCCGTCCGGTGGCCTGGGAGGAAATGAAAGAGAATCTGAACCAGGTAACTATCCAACTTCATATAATATCTTAATATTTGATTAGAATTTTAAAAAATGTGTATATAGTCAGATACTAAACCTATACAGATCTCACAACATACACTACATATGATGTTTAGATATCTGATTTTAGATTAGTGACACATGAAATAGGAATGATGTTTCTTGCGCTCTACAGAATATGCGTCACAGAGCGAAAATTGAATTGCGCATACACGTTAACATGGGTTTGCTGTAAGTGGCATTGCTTTATACATGTTGGTCAAATGACGGATGCGTAATTCCGCTTGGAATTATTTCGCAATGATCGCGAAAATTAGAATTGCGCATACACATTAACATGGGTTTGCTGTAAGTGGCATTGCTTTATACATGTTGGTCAAATGACGGATGCGTAATTCCGCTTGGAATCATTGCGCAATGATCGCGAAAATTAGAATTACGCATACACGTTAACATGGGTTTGCTGTAAGTGGCATTGCTTTATACATGTTGGTCAAATGACGGATGCGTAATTCCGCTTGGAATCATTGCACAATGATCGCAAAAATTAGAATTGCGCATACACGTTAACATGGGTTTGCTGTAAGTGGCATTGCTTTATACATGTTGGTCAAATGACGGATGTGTAATTCTGCTTGGAATCATTGCGCAATGATCGCGAAAATTAGAATTGTGCATACACGTTTACATGGGTTTGCTGTAAGTGGCATTGCTTTATACATGTTGGTCAAATGACGGATGCGTAATTCCGCTTGGAATCATTGCGCAATGATCGCGAAAATTAGAATTGCGCATACACGTTAACATGGGTTTGCTGTAAGTGGCATTGCTTTATACATGTTGGTCAAATGACGGATGCGTAATTCCGCTTGGAATCATTGCGCAATGATCGCGAAAATTAGAATTGTGCATACACGTTAACATGGGTTTGCTGTAAGTGGCATTGCTTTATACATGTTGGTCAAAATGAAATGTGAATTATTATATATGTGAAGAATACAGTATTCTTATTTTCAATATTATACATAATAAAAAAAAAATTAGCAGAATCCAAATAAATAATAACATATGCCCATCAATTGATGAGAATGAAATAACACAAAAAAATAATTAAAGCTACAGTAAACAACACAACTGATTGAAAATAAGAGTACAGGATATATTTATCATGAATTTAATTGAGGAAACAATTAACTCATGGGACTACCGAAAGATTAATAGTTTTTAATTGATTTGCTAATAATGTAAAGATTTTAAACATGGCATGATTTGTATTAGTGATATCCAATCCTCATTTAATATATTACAGATCTGGATGTTGGTGCTGGATCCTCAGTATGGTTTGTCTCATTTTAATTGACATTTGTCTTAGAAACATGGACAGAACATTACATACTAAATCCACATTGTTCAATATTTATATGTATCTGCAAAATGGATTATTAAAATATTTACAAATAAGAATAAAAAAACAACAACATAGGATTACATTGTAAGACTACTCTGAATTTTTATCGAATTTAAGATATCCCATCTATTCTGGATATCTTAATTTTAATGTAAGATTCTTTGAATGTCCAATTTATATTCTTCCCTTGTGTATTGCTTAATCTTATTTGTATACATTTTGAAAAAATTCACACACTTTTGCATATGTTTTGATTTTTAAAATATAGATTCCATTTTTGAAATTGATCACGTCATTTAAGGGACATGCCAACTAAATTTTACATTGAATGATTTGTAAACGTGATTTTTTTTTTTTTTAACAGATTTTATTGAGATTCAAAACATACAATAAAAGGACGTTACAAAAGTAGTCCCAAAAGCATTACAAATAAGTCACAATATACATCAAAGCTCAGTATGTGCATGCAAGGGACACAGATATGCAGTAATCTCAAAACATATGTATAAACTTCTGTATATGACATCGCATTTGGTGTAATTGAAATCACAACAAACTAAACAGATAAGAGTAATATATATTACTGAAAACCTGGTCTATCAACTATAGGTCCTGAACTAGGAAAGGTCAAACAGGTTACCTCAGCTGGTCATGTTGTTTAATGGTCAAGGAAAAGGGTAGGGTTGAAGGGAGGGAGAGAGGGAAAGGGAGTCAGCTAGTGGGAGAGGGGGGAGGGACAGGGGGAAAAGGGGGAAGAGAGAGGGGGGAAAAAAAAAAAAAGGGGGGGGGGGGCAAATGCGTAATCTTAAGGAGGGGGGAGGGATAATTGCGTTCAACAGATTGTGTTTTTAGGCGGGTTTCGCCCAGACTATCTAGTATTCACTCTATTGGATTGTAATCTAGCCTTCCCTAATCGTCCAGTACAGATGTGCAGTCTTAAGGAGGGGGGAGGGATAATTGCTACAACAGATTGTGTTTTTAGGCGGGTTTCGCCCAGACTATCTAGCATTCACTTCATTGGATTTTAATCCAGTCTTCCCAGATCATCCAATAATCTTCCATCTGCTCCAAAGCATTGTATGCGAATTTTTCCATTTTAGCCAGATATTGAACTACCTCACAAACAGTGGTAATAGTGGGCGGGTCAATTTGTTTCCATGCCCTGGCGATACACAATTTTGTGGCCGCCAGAATATAAATCACAAGCTGTTTACCGCACTTGGGTAGCTGATTATCAAATATGTGGAAAAGAGCCTGGCTAGAGGTCAGCTGTACATTCACATTCATGGAGTGCAGGAGGGTCTCAACATCCCTCCATAGAACAGAGATTTTTGGGCAGGACCACCACACATGAGAGTCTGACCCCTCACCTCCGCATAGCCTCCAGCACCTGGACGAGGCCGAAGGGAACATTTTAGACAGCCTGGTGGGTACTCTGTACCACCTGAGGATGAGCTTCATGTAACCCTCGAAGATGGTTGTGCAGTGGATTGTTTTTTTGGTTAAATTAATGGCTATGCTCAGTTCTGCGTCTGAGACTTTTAAGGGCAGTTCACTGCACCATCTTTTGATTGGACCAGGAAGACCAACCGTATGGTCCCGCAAAATGGCTCGATAGTGGAACGTGAGCGGTTTATATGTGACCAGTCCATTTATCCATCTCTCTTCCCATTGTGAGTGCACCCTAAGACCACAGGTGCCAAACTTCCAGGAGTGAAGGAAACTAAGTATTCTTGAACATTCAAAATGGAACCAGAGAGGTGGTCCTCTCAGAGATTCAAGAACCTGGGAGACTGTCAGCAATCTGCCATTTAAGAATAGTTGTTCCACTGTGACAAGATCGTGCTGAATCCAATATTCAACATGGATGTCAGGACGGTCCCACATCAGGCCCCGTAATTGATGGATTGGCGAGGGGTGCGGGGCAATCTGCGAATGATGTCTGAGGGTATGCCATATTTTGATATTATGTTGTACAACTGGGTTGGTGAGTATATTAATCAGTTGTTTGTGGCTTGGAACCCACAAAAGGCTAGGGAGGTCCAATCCCTCCGGCAGCTGGAGTCCCTCCAGTCTAAACCAACCTGGCCTCTCAGCCATGGGGCCCCAGGCTGTGATGTGCGAGAGTCGTGTGACCTCATAATAAAGGTATATACTGGGGAAAGCAACATCGCCTCTGGCATACTCTCTCTGCATAATTTTGTGACTTATTCTCAGAGGTCTATGAGCCCAAACATACCCGGCAAATATCCGATGGATCTGTTGTAGGATGCCATAGGGAACATTGAGGGGGATGCATCGGAAGAGGTACAGCGCCTTAGGAAGCATGGACATTTTTACAGTGGCCACACGCCCCAACCAGGAGACTTCTTTAAAGTCCCATCTGTTTGCTAGGTTCTTTAGTTCCTTAATTAAGGCGTCATAATTCAATGATATAATGTTATCTGTATCCGCACTCAGATAAACACCCAAATGTTTAATAGCATCTGCTGACCAATGAAAGTCGTGGTCGTCTCTCAACTGTGAGAGGTGTGCATTGGAAAGATTAATTCCATAAGCTTCGGTTTTAGTCTTATTCACTTTGTAATAACTTAGCGCACTAAAGCTGTCTAAAGTGGTAAAGACCTCCGGAACCGATGACATGGGGTTCGTAAGAAGGAGGGTCACATTGTCGGCGTACAACAAAATTTTCTCAGAAGTAGTGCCCATCGTCAGTCCCTCTATGTTTGGAGTAGACCGAACCAGCTCTGCCAACGGCTCCATGACTAAGGCGAAGAGCAGGGGCGACAATGGGCACCCCTGCCTAGTGCCGTTAGAGATAGCGAATGTTGGGGAACAAAAGCCCGTTCCTCTTACCCTAGCAGATGGGTTCGAATATAAGGCCTTGATCATATTGATGGCCCGAAGCGGGAAGCCAAAAGCTCCTAGCGTTCTCCACATGTATTCCCACCTGACCCTGTCAAACGCCTTTTCGGCATCTAAGGACAGGGCCAGGAGGGGGGTTCCCAAGCGCCTCGCCTCAGCAAAGACCGAGATCAGGCGTCTAGTATTATCAGGGCCCTGGCGTCCCTTGACAAAACCCACCTGGTCTGTCGCTACCAGGGACGGAAGCAAGGACGCCAATCTGTCTGCTATAAGTTTGGAGTACAGCTTTATATCCACATTTATCAGCGAAATAGGGCGGAAGTTGCAGCAATAGGAGGGGTCCTTACCTGGCTTGGGGATAGCGACAATGGTCGCTTCAAGGAACTCTTTAAGCATCCCCTCTCCCTTGCTGATTTCATTGTACGTCTGACACAGTATGGGCTCTAGTAAGGTTCGTGCCTTTTTATAGAATTGCCCCGGAAACCCGTCTGGGCCCGGTGCTTTTCCATTCTTCAGTTGTTTAATCCCCAGTCCTATTTCTAATTCCGTAAATGGTTCAATGAGTTTGTCCTTGTCCTCATCAGCCTGTGTGGGCAAACTTAGTTTCTCTAGAAATAAGGAAATTTCAGATGGTGTGGCTTTGGTAGGAGCTTCGGAAGCCTCTATGTTATAAAGTCGTTCATAGAAATCTGCAAAAGCTTTTCCTATGTCATCCGGAGCATAAAACTTCTGCCCATTATGGTTGATATAGGGTATTCTGGAAGCGGCTGTCCTCTGTTTTAGTTTGTTTGCCAACAAAGTGCCCGCCTTGTTACTCTTCGAGTACATGACCATCTTAAACTTAGCTAATGCACGTTGGGTTTTTTCCAGTTCCAGGTGTTTGATTTGCTTTTTCAAAGCAAGAATGTCATTGGACATTCCAACAGTAGGGGACAGCTTGTTTTGTTTTTCCTTAGTGCGCAAGTCGCAAGTGAGTTTCCCCAGAGGGGCACCCCAGCGCTTTTTGATATTAGCAGCTTTAGCAATGCAGAATCCTCTAACAAATGCTTTTAGAGCCGCCCATCTGATTTGGTGGGAAGTGTCATGTGGGTCATTTATCTCCAAAAATTCCTCTATCTTTTCGAGTAATTCTTGGGCAAATGATGCATCCTCCCTTAGGAACTTGGGGAGTCTCCAGGGGGGTCTGCTCGAAAGAGGTCCACCTGTATTTATTGACATCGCTACAGCGTCATGGTCAGACCAAGGACAACTGCATATAGTGGAGCCTGTGACCTTATTCAGTGTCCAGAAGTCCACGAAGAAGAAGTCTAATCGCGAGTAGGAATGGTGCGGGGGCGAGAAGTATGTGTAATCTCTAGTGTCCGGGTGGCAAGCTCTCCACACATCGTATAGGGAGGACTGATATATGAGGTTTTGGAATTTAGGAGCTATGGACAGCGAATACTGATCTACTACTTTACCACTTGGGAGCCGTTTATCCATCTCAGGGTCCCAGACCAAATTAAAGTCTCCTCCCAACACCAACGTGCCCCGACGCAAACCCTCTACGAAGGAGAGCATTTTACGTAGGAATTGAATCTGACCCTGATTAGGGGCATATATATTCACGAGAGTGAATAAGTGTGAATTGAGTTCACACACGAGTACCAAGAATCTTCCCTCAGGGTCTGTCTCAAGGTGTAGCTGCTGGAAGGCCACCGATTTGCTGATGCATATCGAGACTCCTCTACATTTGTCCTGATAAGTCGAGCTAAGTACCACCGGGTATTGTCTAAAGGTAAAATTCGGGGTTTTATTGGATGCCCAATGTGTCTCCTGAAGAAAAGATACGTCACAGTGAAATTTAGTCAGAAAGGAATGTAAGAGGCTTCTTTTAGAAGGGGAGTTTAGGCCCTTCACATTTAAGGAAATGAACTTAAGGTCAGAAGCCATTTTTATATATAAAAAAAAAAAAGGGGGGGAGAAAGAGAGGGGGAGTTGAGAGAGGGGGAGGAGGTAGGTGGAAAAAAAGCGTGGGAAAAAAGGGTTGAAGGAGGAAGGGAAGGGAGTTAATGAACCTGCGTAAACAACCAGAGAGGCAACACCTAAATAATTACAACCTTATTATCCACCTCTCTGCCAGAGAGGGGTGGAATAGTGCGATATACAGTGAGATGTGTGGTTTCGAATGAATCTATGTTCTTTTGCTTACTTCTAGTAAGCTTCGGGTTTACCCTTCAGGGGGGGGGTGAGGAGTAACGTTACAGAGTGTACTAAATTTAGTATCTAGAGAATAGGGGAAAAGAAAAGTGAGAGGCCGGGGCTGGCCTAAGACACAAGGGGGGGGGGGATAAATGTCATGCTAGGGGTTAAACACATGTCACGTTTGCGTCTGTTATTTCAGCAGTCAGGGAGGGGATGATAAGAGTGTCCTATCCCACTGGCGAGTCGGTGGGTGGAATATGTCATACAGGTATCCCACGGTATATAATGAACAACTGTCAACCTTGTGTTCAACTTCTATTGCCTAGATTAACATGAGCAGGCCTGGATTTAGACATATAGTAACTATATCATATCCCTGAGTCAGGTGAGGCCAGGAGATAGGGAGTGCGTTCATCCGTCTAAGGATGGGCCAAAAGAGATTAGGAAGGCCAGTATCTAGCACCACCTCCGCCACACTCGAGCCAAGGAGTTTCATATCAATCACACATATAACATCAGAACGGTACATAAAACTAAATGAAAAAATACAACATGTCATATCATTAGACTGATGTGTAATACTTTAACAGAACAATCAACAGCTAACATCTCTTATGACGTATCAGGTATTAATATTTTAACATTACTCAATGAGAATCTATACCACATCTGCGCCCCCTCTCTCCAAGAATATTTGTACATAGATACAACCTAAACCAAATCTAAGAGGAGCAGCAGTCTGGCCGCGTGGAGCTGTATATTACCTAAGTAGACCAGCCGTGAGCTCTCGAATATCCAGCCCTATTCCAAGTTAACAGTTGGAGGCAAACTTCACTTTTGTATGCGGGTCCTCTGGACTAGGGTGTCTTAAGTCAGCATGCAGTGTAGATATGATGACACTATTGCCAAATAAAGTTGCCCATGGCGGGAGGGGGTGGGGGGGGTGACAGGGTGGGCGTGTAACTAACTGTAAGCAAATTAGGGTAGTAGGATATAGCAATATGACAAATATCTAGCACAGCCTCCGTCACGCGCAAATCATGGGCTTCATGACGGTGGCAGATAGATTGGCATGGAGCTCAATTGGGTAATGAAGTATAATGTCGAGGCAGGTGGACATATATTGTATTATTAGGGCAATTTAAAGCTCTTCTCTATTGTAGCTTACTTAGTGTCATCGAGATATACATTCTACGCATAATATCAGTCTGAGTAATCTGAGTCAATATCGATAGCCCCCGGCTGGTCCACCTAAAACCTGTGCAGGGTTATGATCAAAAACATGAAGAAGGACAAATCACCTCCTTAACCCATGTCATTTAATAAAATGTCAATAGTATAAGATACCTGATGAAGCATGGGTGGGACAGGGGAGGCGGGCTCCCACATGTAACTACTTAAGTGTGGTATAATCTCGCTCTAAGCCCTCGCTGTCCCAGCCATACATAGCATAATATATCATTATTAGCGTACTAGTTTCCTAGCTAAACAATTAACCCATCAGTTCAGATATAAACAGAAACAATAAACATTGCCGCTTAAAAGTCAATCAAGGTGCCTTGGGACACCCCTCCCGTATGATATAATAAAGTTTTCCGGGGGGAACCTTTCCTCAATGGTCCCAAACATAACCCTGGGGGACTAGGAGGTTGGGAGTGGGCGATAAATGTCTGTATCCCAATGGGACATTTAGAGTTCTTAGGTCACATTAGAGTCTTAGTCCAAGGCAAGTTCCATGAGGACTGTAGGGCCATATAGATGCCCATCTAGGTGAGCGGGGGGATGTTGTATCTGTACTTGTTGAGAGGGGAGTGTGTGGGGGGGACCTCCTTTAATGAAATAACAGTTCCCCAGATGGAACGTGACATGGAGTCTTAAAGATAGAGAGACATCATCTCCCCAAATAGAACATAGCAATAATTACAAGTTTTAATAGAAAAAAAGAGACTATACTTATCAGTCTTCGTCATCAGAGGGGTTCTCTTTGGTAACAGCTGATTGGGAATTGAGTTCCTCCATTTTGGGGCATTAGGCCTCTGTGTGAGTGGCCTCCATTCAAAGGCAGTGGGTCTCAGAAGTGATGAGGATGAACTGTCTCGCCTTGTGTTTAGCGAGGAAGAAGGTCCGGTCTCTTCATCAGGTTTACTCTGCATCGACCATCCTTTAAACAGTGAAAGCCCTTTATCCGGAGTGTCAGCGGTGTAGAGGCGTCCATCTTTTTGGATCAACAGCTTGGTAGGGTATCCCCACCTGTACTTTATTCCAGACTGTCTCAACAGTCTGGTGACCTCTCTGAAGGTACCTCTCTTTTGTACAGTAAATTGGGATAAATCTGGGAATACTTGCACAGATTCGAATTTCTTGGGCAGTGTTGGGCGTTGGAACATGGCCCTAAGAATTTGTTCCTTGTATGTGAAATAGTGGAATCTGGCAATTACGTCCCTAGGTTTGTCTGCCGAAACATTCCTCCCCCTAGGGAGGCGATGAACTCTGTCAACTAGGGTTTCATTAGGGAAGGTCGGGGTGTGTAGAATTTCACAAAACTCAGTAAGGAATTTGCCCAGCTCTGCAGGGGGGATATCCTCTGGGATGCCTCTGAATCTCAGATTATTCCTGCGTGAGCGGTCTTCCATGTCCGCCATTTTTGTTTCGATAGAATCTATCATGTCAACCAGGACTCGTGAATGGTGGGATAGATTTTCCTGTTCCACAGTCAAATCTTCCTGTTTTCTCTCTAATACATCAATCCTTTCACTTATGGCCCCGATATCTTTCCTGAGATCTGCCGCAGATCCCTTAATAGCCGCTGTGAGTGTTTCTTGGAGAGAGTTTATCCTCTGGGTAAGAGTGGATACTATATCTGCAGCCATAGCGCCTGAAAGATTGCTAGCTTCGCCAATTGGGTTAGACATGACGGGGCTGTTGGCTGTATGTTTTGGGGAAGTATGCAGGTCAGTTGTGGTTTTCCTAGTAACAGGCGTCGTTTTAAAGTGGTCTGACACTGACTTCTTGTATTCAGAAAGGTTGGCTGTCTTCCTTCTGGAGCCTAATGGCATGATAGAAAAATATGGGGCTTAAGAAAAACACAGAAATGACAGTTGCAGAGGTGCATTAGATTTAGTCAGAGTCCCTCAGTAAAATATCTGTGAGCTATGTCTCTAGCTAGTATCTTGCAAGTATCCGGTACAAGCCCCGGCCCCTCTAGGCCTGCACTCTAGAACATGGGTGTATAATATCTGGCCAGGTACTGAAATCTTCCTTTCCAAATAAGGCCCATCTGGGCAAAAGCGGGATGTATATTGTTAGTGGGTCATCGACAGTTTTTATCCACAGTATCCTGTATGTAGTAAGCAGGATCAGGAAAACTATAGTGCCAGAAAGAACTGCGATTACTGTGCAGGGCTTAACTAGTCAGTAAGGGGCTTGTCTGTATTCCTGAGTGGTGTCACAGGGCCCTGAACGCTCCTGTATCAGGATCAAATGTAACCAATGCTTCTTATAATCTATTCAGCAGATCAAAGTGTATGTGAATAAAAGTGGGTACTCGCTCCAAATACCAAGCAAAATAATATGCCCCACAAGTGAATATGCTTTAGCAAACAGTCCGCAGACTCATAGACCTGTGTATCACTAGTAGTGTCTCTCAGTAAAATCATCAAGCAGAAATACAACCCTCCTTAATTCTTTGTAGAGGACTAATAAGGCAAGGTGTAGTGTGCGTTGGTAGGCTGATCTCTTACCCTTGCTGCGAGTGTCGTTTCGTGTCTGCTCCGTTGCACGGGACTCCGGGGTCTGGGGCACTTCTAGAGTGCGGGCCGCAAGATGGCGGAGGCTTCGCGCCAAACCGCGGGCCACGCCGTGTCGTGTGCCAGGTGTCCCCAGCAGAGTGTCTAAGGACAAACAAAGGTCTGCCAAATGAGCCTCCAGGCTCTCTGGTACAATAACTAGCCTCCAGTAGTTTTCCAATTCACTGCGATCAGTCTCCTCTGACTACCACTTGGCGCCGGCCTGTCTGATGTTTTATCACCGCCGCACCGGAGCGGAGCCCCGACCCTCCGGGCAGCGGTGTAGCAAGTTGAAGGCTCGGTGGGTTAGGGTGGGGATGTCCCCAAGCTGTGAAGTTAGTTAGCTGCCAGCGGTCAATGTAGTGATTATCCGTGGGGTCAGGTTCCGGGCCCAGCCGCTTCCTAGCTTTAGTGTGCGATGTCTAGTGTTTCTTCTTATATGATTAAGACACTAAGATCCGGTAAGGACCGTATGTCCCAGGTGATATATGTACACCAAGAGCCAAAAACAGGACAAAATATAGGATTTTTAAGCAGTATATTAAGTTAGAATAGCAGGAGCTCTGGTTATGTGCGTCCGTTCTCCTCAAAGGCAAACTCCGCCCCCCTGTAAACGTGATTTTATTGTTTTGTTTAAACATTTTATGAGTTACATTGGTTCAGTCTATTGTTTTAGTTCTTCTAAAAACATATTGATTTTGGTTTAGGTTAAACAATGCATTACTGGTATTATCCGGCTGTTTTTTTATGCATAAATTGGCATTTGGTCAAAGTTAAAATCATGTGTTCAGATAACAGTAGTACATAGTTTCAAAAAGTATACAATTACACATTTAGAGCTTCATGTCCCTTTAATAGATGAAAATTAAATAATTCTTAGGATATCCTTAAATAACATATTAGATTGGAATTGCATGCTCAATCCCATTTATTACATCAACATATGGAGTAGAGAATTCATTAACACCAACATTGTCAAATCAATATATTTTTATATTAAAGGGACACTGAGCTAAAATTATTAATGTTGTCATTCAGATAGAGCATGGAATATTAAGCAACATTTAAATATAATACTATAATCATATGTGAAATATTCTATTGCTAAATGTATTTTAAAATCAAGAATGTACGTTTATCTGCAGCTCAATTTCGGTTGACCAACCTGGGTTTTTATTGATGATTGGTGGATACCTTCAACAAACAATATTTATTGAATCCAATATTGCTTATCTGCCTTTAAGATTAAAATGTAGCAACATTAAAATTATAATAGGAGTCAATGTTAAATCATTTGGAACAGTTTGAACAGTGAAATCAATGATTGAAATAAATCATGTCAGTGTCCCTTTAATAAACAATAGATTCATTAATCCTTACATTCTTTGGATTAGACAATATTGATATATAATTCACATATTCACTGTTGGAGTTACTTTATAGATATAAGCATACTCTAACAGCACCATGATTACATATTTGTAATAATCAATTTGGTTTGGTATTGTGATCAATATGTGTTGTGTCATAAACAAGATTACTGTACATTGCACAAATGGCTCAGTGTGCCACATGTCTTTGTTTATATTTGTCAACAGCTGTTATTCAAAATGTGATTTGTGTGTATTCTTTTAAGAACATTGATCAATGGGTATATTTAGATATGCAATAGCATCGTATGAGATGAGTTTGATGTCTAATATAGTCAGAAATTAAACATATGTTCAATACATCATTTTTTACAGAATCCCCTTGATTCAATCAAGCATTTTTTTTTATAATGACTGCTCTATTCTTCACATTTTCAAGTTGATTATTCTTATAAATCGATACAGATGTGATTTAGTGCTATCCCAAATGTGTTCACTAATATATATCTATATCATTCATAGAGAGAGTTGGTGTGGGGAGCCCAGAGGAATCCAGAACCAACACAGAGCTGCCTTTGCAGTGTTCTGGTAAGTCCATTGACTCATTTATATGTCATTGAAGGTGTATTGGTAATCAATATTATGAGCATGATTCTGATAAAGCATAACATTTGAAACAAACAAACATATAATTTACTCCTCTGATTATATATTAATTTTATTTGAATATTGAAATTGAGATTAATAATTCAAACTTTCTTAGTCTACACCTTTGTTATTCAGAAGATGTATAGCATATGTTTGTTTCCATGTTCATTTTTGACAACAATCATCAAGTGATACACACATGAGAAATCTTAAATGTTCTATGTACTATGCTTTTATGATTTTAAAATTAATACAAACAATAAATTGAAAATCTGAATCATTGAGAATAACAAATCTAATGTCATTTGTATGCTCCATCAAAATGATGTAACTCATAACTTTGGGTGTGTATATCTTTAATGCAACATTGATGTGTGTCTGAGCAACAGTAACATATGTTATAATATCTGATCTTAACGTGTACACAACATGTTAGGTTTTACAGAGATTGATTTAACATGTGGGACGGAGGAGGAAGAGGCTCCCTTGAAGTCTGATGGTATGTGAAATATATCTAACATGTTTCCAACATGTTGCTTTATTGGAAATCATTTTATTGAAGACATTCAAAGTCTACAGCTTTTGCACTTTAAAAAGGAATATTATTTGTCTGTTCAAATACACTACTGCCCCCTTTATATATCAGGCAGCATGAAGATATGCTTGGATTTGTTTAAATATTTGGATTTGAAATTCATGCCATCATGATGTCACATGCATATTCTAGGCCAAACCACAATAATAATTTTATAATTGTACAGACAGTCATTGATATTTATCTGAGTGCCTATATGCATACCATATCCTCATGTCATCATTGTTTAGAAATTCAAACACACTTCTAAGTATATTGCAAACATAATCAAGTTGAAATGCGTTGATTTGATTTCATGATGTATGAGATGTTAATATATTTATAATATTTATTTCAGATGGATCCTCCTCTTCTGGTCATCATTGTTCCTCCCCTGCCCAGTCCCAGGCCCGTGCCCAGTCCCCTGCCCAGCCCCCTGCTCAGTCCCCTGCCCAGTCCTCTGCCCAGTCCCCTGCCCAGCCCCCTGCCCAGTCCCCTGCCCTGCCCCCTGCCCAGCCACCTGCCCAGTCCCCTGCCCAGCCCCCTGCCCCTCCACAGACCCCATACCCTCCCGGCCCTTCCCATTTGTCCTGTCCTATCCCTCCCAAAAAACACCCCTTCGTCCCCCTTCGCCGCTCTCCCTGTCTTTTGGCCCGTACAGCTACCCCAGCTGCCCAGCCCCCAACTTACCACTCCCCAGCTGTACGGGCTGCAGCCCATCCCTCCCCAACCCAATCCCATCCCTCCCCAACCCAATCCCATCCCTCCACAACCCAATCCCATCCCTCCCCAACCCAATCCCATCCCTCCCCCCTGTCTCAACCTTCATTGTCCTGGGTGTCGGATTGTCCTTCCCAGGCACAGCTGTAAGTATCATTCAAAATCAACATTATAAGATACTTAAAGGTACACTGAATGAAAATTTTTCAATTGTGATTCAAATAGAGCATGCAATGTTAATCAAATTTATAATTTACTACTCTTATCAATTATTCTTCATTCTTTTGCTATCTTTATTGAAACAAAGAAATGCCTATATTTTTTTTTATTCAAAAAAAAAATATGGACATCATTCCTTTATTGTTGGATGAGTGTATCCATCAATCAGCAGGGACAACCAAAGTTGATAACCAAAAATGGCCTGCCCTATAAACTTACATTCTTGCATTTAAAATATAGCTAGAGAATTCAAACATTTAAAGAATACGAGTAAATTAATAATTCTTTTTAATGTCATGCTCTATCTGAATCAGTAACAAAAATATTTAGGTTTACTGTCCCTTTAATTTGATATCACTACATATACCAATCACCACTATTTGGATCCAACAATTTATGTACAAATGTTCATACATTGGGGGGTAGTTATCAAGCCGTCTACTTTTCTTCCTTCGCCGGCCCAATATGCCCGCCTAAGCTCGCCTACCTTCGCCGCCGCGGACCTTGAATACGTTCGCCTAAGTTATCAAATAAAGCTGTCAAAAAGCCGCGGGGCGATGAGCAGCGGACTGTGACAGTTATCTCTCATCCGATCTCGCTGCCCTTCGGCTTTTTCCCAGCTTTATTGCTAGCCTGTCACTAAGCACTCACACTAAACTGCACTGTTCTACCCCCTATACCGGCGCCCCCGGAGCCCCCCGCAACTAAATAAAGTTACTAACCCCTAAACCGCCGCTCCTAGACCCCGCCGCAACTCTTATAAATGTATTAACCCCTAAACCGCCGCTCCTAGACCCTGCCGCAACTCTTATAAATGTATTAACCCCTAAACTGCCGCTCCCGGACACCGCTGCCACCTACAGTATACCTAGTAACCCCTATCCTGCCCCCCCTACACCGTCGCACTCTATTATAAAATTATTAACCCCTATCCTGCTGATCCCGCACCTCTCCGCAACTAAATAAATAGTTTAACCCCTAAACCGCCGCTCCATGAACCCGCCGCAACCTATATTAAACCTATTAACCCCTATCCTGCCCCCCACTACGCCGCCGCCACTGTAATAAAATTATTAACCCCTAAACCTAAGTCTAACCCTAACGCCCCCTAACTTAAATATTAATTAAATAAATCTAAATAAATTAACTCTTATTAACTAAATGAATCCTATTTAAAACTAAATACTTACCTTTAAAATAAACCCTAATATAGCTACAATATAAATAAGAATTATATTCTAGCTATCTTAGGATTTATATTTATTTGACAGGTAACTTTCAATTTATTTTAACCATGTACAATAACTATTAAATAGTTATTAACTATTTAATAGCTTACCTAGCTAAAATAAAGAGAAATGTACCTGTGAAATATATCCTAACCTAAGTTACAATTACACCTAACACTACACTTTAATAAATTATTACTATTTAAAAATAAATACTTACCTGTAAAATAAACCCTAAGATAGCTACAATATAATTAATAATTATATAATAGCTATTTTAGGATTTATATTTATTTTACAGGTAACTTTGTATTTATTTTAGCTAGTTAGAATAGTTATTAAATAGTTATTAACTATTTAATAACTACCTAGCTAAAAGAAATACAAAATTACCTGTAAAATAAATCCTAACCTAAGTTACAATTAAACCTAATACTACACTATCATTAAATTAACTAAATAAACTACCTACAAATAACTACAATTAAATACAATTACATAAACTAACTAAAGTACAAAAAATTAAAAAAGCTAAGTTACAAAAAATAAAAAAATAAGTTACAAACACGTTAAAAATATTACAACAATTTTAAGCTACTTACACCTAATCTAAGCCCCCTAATAAAATAACAAACCCCCCAAAATAAGAAAAATCCCTACCCTATTCTAAATTAAATAAATTTCAAAGCTCTTTTACCTTACCAGCCCTTAAAAGGGCCATTTGTGGGGGCATGCCCCAAAAAGTTCAGCTCTTTTGCCTGTAAAAGAAAAATACAACCCCCCCAACATTAAAACCCACCACCCACATACCCCTAATCTAACCCAAACCCCCCTTACAAAAACCTAACACTAATCCCCTGAAGATCATCCTACCTTGAGTCGTCTTCACTCAGCCGAGCCACCGATGGAACTGAAGAGGACATCCGGAGCGGAAGAAGTTAATCCTCCAAGCGGCGCTGAAGAAATCTTCCATCCGATGAAGTCATCATCCAGGCGGCGCTGAAGAAGTCTTTGATCCGGCCGATGTCATCTTCCAAGAGGCGCTGAAGATGTCTTCTATCCGGGCGAAGTCATCTTCCAAGCGGGGTCTTGAATCTTCCTTCCGCCGACGCGGAACCACCTTCTTCACCGACGGACTACGACGAATGACGGCTCCTTTAAGGGACGTCATCCAAGATGGCGTCCCCTCAATTCCGATTGGCTGATAGGATTCTATCAGCCAATCGGAATTAAGGTAGGAAAAATCTGATTGGCTGATGGAATCAGCCAATCAGATTGAGCTCGCATTCTATTGGCTGTTCCGATCAGCCAATAGAATGCGAGCTCAATCTGATTGGCTGATTGGATCAGCCAATCGGATTGAACTTGAATCTGATTGGCTGATTCCATCAGCCAATCAGATTTTCCTACCTTAATTCCGATTGGCTGATAGAATCCTATCAGCCAATCGGAATTGAGGGGACGCCATCTTGGATGACGTCCCTTAAAGGAGCCGTCATTCGTCGTAGTCCGTCGGTGAAGAAGGTGGTTCCGCGTCGGCGGAAGGAAGATTCAAGACCCGGCTTGGAAGATGACTTCGCCCGGATAGAAGACATCTTCAGCGCCTCTTGGAAGATGACATCGGCCGGATCAAAGACTTCTTCAGCGCCGCCTGGATGATGACTTCATCGGATGGAAGATTTATTCAGCGCCGCTTGGAGGATTAACTTCTTCCGCTCCGGATGTCCTCTTCAGTTCCATCGGTGGCTCGGCTGAGTGAAGACGACTCAAGGTAGGATGATCTTCAGGGGATTAGTGTTAGGTTTTTGTAAGGGGGGTTTGGGTTAGATTAGGGGTATGTGGGTGGTGGGTTTTAATGTTGGGGGGGTTGTATTTTTCTTTTACAGGCAAAAGAGCTGAACTTTTTGGGGCATGCCCCCACAAATGGCCCTTTTAAGGGCTGGTAAGGTAAAAGAGCTTTGAAATTTATTTAATTTAGAATAGGGTAGGGATTTTTCTTATTTTGGGGGGTTTGTTATTTTATTAGGGGGCTTAGATTAGGTGTAAGTAGCTTAAAATTGTTGTAATATTTTTAACGTGTTTGTAACTTATTTTTTTATTTTTTGTAACTTAGCTTTTTTAATTTTTTGTACTTTAGTTAGTTTATGTAATTGTATTTAATTGTAGTTATTTGTAGGTAGTTTATTTAGTTAATTTAATGATAGTGTAGTATTAGGTTTAATTGTAACTTAGGTTAGGATTTATTTTACAGGTAATTTTGTATTTCTTTTAGCTAGGTAGTTATTAAATAGTTAATAACTATTTAATAACTATTCTAACTAGCTAAAATAAATACAAAGTTACCTGTAAAATAAATATAAATCCTAAGATAGCTATAATATAATTATTAATTATATTGTAGCTATATTAGGGTTTATTTTAAAGGTAAGTATTTAGTTTTAAATAGGATTCATTTAGTTAATAAGAGTTAATTTATTTAGATTTATTTAATTAATTATTTAAGTTAGGGGGCGTTAGGGTTAGGGTTAGACTTAGGTTTAGGGGTTAATAATTTTATTACAGTGGCGGCTGTGTAGTGGGGGGCAGGATAGGGGTTAATAAATTTATTATAGGTGGCGACGGTGTAGGGGGGGCAGGATAGGGGTTAATACATTTAATATAGGTTGCGGCGGGTTCAGGGAGCGGCGGTTTAGGGGTTAATACATTTATTATAGTTGCGGTGGGCTCCGGGAGCGGCGGTTTAGGGGGTAATAACTTTATTTAGTTGCTGCGGTGTAGGGGGGTCAGATTAGCGGTGTTTAGACTCGGGGTACATGTTAGGGTGTTAGGTGTAGACAGCTCCCATAGGAATCAATGGGATGTCTGTCAGCAGCGAACTTGTACTTTCGCTATGGTCAGACTCCCATTGATTCCTATGGGATCCGCCGCCTCCAGGCTGGCGCTTTGAAAACCAGGTACGCTGGGCCGTAAAAGTGCCGAGCGTACCTGCTAGTTTTTTGATAACTAGCAAAAGTAGTGAGAATGTGCCGCACTTGTGTGCGGAACATCTGGAGTGACGTAAGAATCGATCTGTGTCGGTCGGAGTCCGGCGGATCGAAGTTTACGTCACAAAATTCTACTTTTGCCGGTCTCGAGCCTTTGATAACTAAGGCGAATCAGGCTCGCCACAAATACGCTGCGGAATTCCAGCGTATTCGAGGTTGACGGCTTGATAACTAGGCCCCATTATCTCTTGTATAACCCAGTGGGAATGTAATTTCTTCTGGTTGCTATGTTTACACAGCTTGTCCTCAACGCCAAAATGTTTAAGGATAGGTGTGCCTACCACAGTATAAATAAAATCTTTAAATTGCTAATGTAAGTACAATGTAAATCCTTTTACAAGATTTTAGACACTCAAGCTGTAAAAGTGGATCATCAAAAACCAATTAAAGGGGACAACATGTTGGATTAAAATGTCCATTTAATGGTTTAGGTCTGTCTGAATAACATATTTCATGTGTAAATAATCAATGTCAACAAATTAATTTAAAGAATTATTTGTCTTTATGATGACAATGTATCTTTGCTTTTTATTTTGTCTGTTGTGTAATTATCATTAATATTAGATTTTTTCTTTATTTTAGGCTGTGACTCAACATGGCTCACGCTAGAAGGTCTAGCACGCGTCGAGCAGGCCGTGTTGAGGAACGCAGCTATCCTGAGAGGGATGGCCGACACCATGCAGGCCCAGCTACAGGTTCAGCATATGACTCTACGTCAGATGAGGCGGTGGAACTCAATGCTTGAATCTGTAGCTGGACAGGCACAGGGCGATGAAGGGGATGACCAGTAAGTGGAGGATCTGGAGATGCTCCAAGGGCGCAGATAAGAATCCTCCGTCCACATGTTGATGTTTGTTTTTAAGGTTGCCATTTGGCCTTTTTTTCTGGTTATTGTTGTGCCTGTTGCACTCTTTTACCTTGTCATATGTCTCCAATGGGGCTATGCTGGCCCTTGGCAACTCTCTTCATGGACTGTGATGCACTCTGTTACCTTGTCATATGTCTCCAATGGGGCTATGCTGGCCCTTGGCAACTCTCTTCATGGACTGTGATGCACTCTGTTACCTTGTCATATGGCTCCAATGGGGCTATGCTGGCCCTTGGCAACTCTCTTCATGGACTGTGATGCACTCTGTTACCTTGTCATATGGCTCCAATGGGGCTATGCTGGCCCTTGGCAACTCTCTTCATGGACTGTGATGCACTCTGTTACCTTGTCATATGGCTCCAATGGGGCTATGCTGGCCCTTGGCAACTCTCTTCATGGACTGTGATACACTCTGTTACCTTGTCATATGGCTCCAATGGGGCTATACTGGCGCTTGGCAACTCTCTTCATGGACTGTGATGCACTCTGTTACCTTGTCATATGGCTCCAATGGGGCTATGCTGGCCCTTGGCAACTCTCTTCATGGACTGTGATGCACTCTGTTACCTTGTCATATGTCTCCAATGGGGCTATGCTGGCCCTTGGCAACTCTCTTCATGGACTGTGATGCACTCTGTTACCTTGTCATATGGCTCCAATGGGGCTATGCTGGCCCTTGGCAACTCTCTTCATGGACTGTGATGCACTCTGTTACCTTGTCATATGGCTCCAATTTTCCTGATCTTTACAAGATTATTTATAAACGTTGTTGATGTTTTCTGACATACTAATAAAAGACATGTCATTGAACGATTCTTTGTCCTCCTTATTCATGTCATTGATTGAAATTTCTAGTTTATCTGGTTGATCCTTAAAGGGACCTTACCAAAAATAATGGTGTTTCCTGAATCATATATGTAATACAATTGTAAATGACTTTAAGATTAACATCTCCAATGTAATTTTATTATTTGTCTTTATATATTTTTCGAAAAGCTTTATCATGGCATGATTATGATTAGCATAGTAATTTTTTTTATATATGTATATATAGATTGTTATTTGTGTATATATATGTATATTTCAAATTTAACATCCATGTGTGTATTTATAAACTCTGCATGAATTGATGCACCTTTAACAAATGATCTGAGGATTGATACAATGATATAATAAAAAAAGTGTTCATTTTATTGAAATAGTATTGTCTCTGTGTATCCTCTTTTTAAATATAAAAATCATGGCCCTTTAAGTGATGCTGAGCACAATTGTTAATGAATGGATTTCCATTTCTAAAGCGTTTTTGTCCTTTTTACATGAACAAGGACATATAATCTTATTAATAAACAATCTTATTGTAATGTTGACAGCACATGTATTTCATTTTCAATTCTATCTTATTGTAAAAGTGTAACCAAATCAATCTCTGTGTGTAATGCGCATATTTTAGATGAGGAATATGTTTTTCCAAATATTTGAAAAAAATACTTCTCCTCCCATATATGGCTATAGGTAGGCTGTCAGAAATCGGCAGATCAACTAGAATTCTCTATCAATTGAATAGAGGTAAATGTAACACTATTCAAGAAAGGAAACACTAGCTTCAAAGTGAATCCACATAGAACAGTGTAAGTTATTATTCAATACAGAAGTCAGGATATACTGACTGGTAACGTTATTAGATGTCTCTTTTGTCCTTATTGAAGAACAGGAGACAATATTGCCTTAATATGATTTAAAGTCATGAACAGGAATTGGTATACTTCTTAGAAATTAGCAGCTGAGATACACAGGAAATGACAGTTCAATTGATTAATCCAAACAGATCACAAGTTTGAAGCAGTGTTTCAAATAAACAAAATGTCCCAGATAACTCTTGTAATGTAATACTCAGATGGAGTACAGTTGACAACTTAATAGAAAAGTTTGCTAAGTACTCACAGTGTCTTGTTATGTGGCAGTGAAACTCCGGTGTCTGTACGAAAACTGGCAGCAATCCAGATACTTCCTGTCTGAACAGCGAGAGGAGTTGCAGGCTGTCAGAGTGACGTCAGCGGTTGAACGCTGTGAGAGAGCAGGGGAGAGATAACCGGAGAGCTGACAAGTTTCCAGGTTAAAAGGCACACTTACTGCAGATACGGTTAGTTACCCTGTGTTTGTAATAAAGCTGTCCAGAAGTAGGTCCTGTGTTAGAGATTCCAGGCTGTGAGAGGTTTTGAATTAATTGTATGATTAGGTTCTTTAGTAGTTCGGCAACAATTCCTCCTGTATAGGAAAACAAACAAGCTTTGTTAAGGAGAGTTCAGTTAGATAATGAATATCCAGTGAAACTAGGAAGTCTCAAGGAAAAGGCTCAGTGTTGCTCTGGCAAGGAGAAACAAAATACTAAGCAAGGTTAGTTAGGTATTCAGGTGTTATATAGGCGTTGTCAGAATATGATTGGTGATCCAATTAAGAGTAGAAACAACCTGATCCCTGACATGATCCCCCCGTTAAACAAGCTGATCCTCAGCTTGAGGCCGAGGAGAATCAGGGTATTTTTGATGGAACCTAGATACCAGTCTGGGGGCATATATATTACTCGATGGTTCCCAAGTATCGTCGTCCTGGGAGAAGTTTTTCCATCTCACCAGGTACTGTAGTTCCCCTTTGGAAAATCTTGAATCCAATATCTGATCAACTTCATAAACATCGGAATCCTGGAGTTGAATAGTTGAGGGTGTAAGAGATGATTTTAATCTGGTTGGAAAGTATGGTTTGAGGAGGGAAACATGGAAGGTAGCATGTATCTTCATGGAAGGTGGAAGGTCCAAAGTAACTGCATTTGGATTGATTACTTTCAGAATAGTGAAGGGACCGCAATATTTTTGGGTTAACTTCCTACTGGGCACTTGTATCCTCAAGTTTCTGGTTGTAGCAGAAAGTGAAGTGAAGGTGGGATGATAACCGTAGTTAGCAAAGAATGGTGTGAGTTTTGTCGAGGAATTCAATAGATTGTTGTAAGCAAATTCAGCAGATGAGATAAATGATATCCAGTCATGTTGTTGATAGGCGCAAAAACATCGTAAATATTCATCCAACCATTGGTTGATTCTCTCAACTTGTCCGTTTGATTGTGGATGAAATGATGTTGTAAACTGATGTTTTATGTTGAGGGATTTACAGAGGCATTGCCAAAACCGTGAAGTGAATTGCGAACCCCGATCGGAAATGATGATATTGGGAACCCCATGTAACTTGATGATGTGATCAATAAATAGTCTTGCAGTTTCAGGTGCTGTTGGGAGTTTATGGAACGGTAGAAAATGGGCCATTTTAGAGAAACTATCAACAACTACCATTATGGTGGTAAAATTCCTTGAAGGTGGTAGATCAACGATAAAATCTATGCCAACTTGTTTCCAGGGTCTATCTGAAACAGGTAAAGGCATGAGTAATCCGTATGGGCTTTTTTTTTCTGTTTTACAGGTTTGGCAAGTAAGGCAAGTTTTTATGTAATCTGATATAGACTTTTTCATGTCTGGCCACCAATAAGTTCTGCTTAATAACTCCAATGTTCGCCTTTCTCCTGGATGACCAGCCATAGGAGAATCGTGCTGTTCTTGCAAAACTTGAGGTCTTAAAGGTTCGGGTACGAAAATCCGATCTTTGTAGTAGAAAACTCCATTGCGGTTGACAATAGTTGTCTTGGTTTCTGGTAGTGGTAAATATGAAAACTTTTGTATATCCTTTAGGAAATCCGAGGTTAAACCTATGAATCGTTCAGTAGGTATGATAATGGTTGGATTGGTATTCTGTGAAGAATGAGTAGTCTGACGTGAGAGAGCATCTGCTTTTCCGTTTTTATCAGCTGGACGATAAAGTATCTGAAAATCAAAACGTGCGAAATAGAGACTCCACCTGACTTGTCTGGAGGAGAGGGTCTTATTATTTTGGAGATATTGTAGGTTTTTGTGATCAGTGTATATTATGAAAGTTTTCTTTGCACCCTCCAGGAGGTGCCTCCAAAATTCCAATGACTTTCGGATTGCTAGCAATTCTTTGTCTCCGATTGCGTAGTTCTTTTCAGCTGGAGTCATAGACTTCGAGAAAAATGAAATTGGATGTAGAGGTTCATGGGGCCCCTTTTGTTGGGATAATACTGCACCTATGGCGTAATCCGAAGAGTCCACCTCAAGAACATTCTGGAGATCGGGATTCGGTAAATGTAAAACAGGAGCTTCAGTGAACAACGTTTTTAGTAGTTCGAAGACTGTAGTATGCTTTGGTTCCCAAATAAATGGCTGCGTCGTACCTGTGAGTTGAGTTAAAGGTTTGACTATTCTAGAAAAATTCCTTATGAACTTTCTATAATAATTAGCGAATCCGAGAAATCTCTGTAAGGATTTTCGGTCTTGGGGTTGTGGCCAGTTCTTAACAGCTTCTACCTTTTGAGACTGCATCTGAATACCTTCTGAAGAGATGGTATAACCTAAAAAAGAGATGGTAGATTGGTGGAATGAGCATTTCTCAAGCTTAGCATATAACTTATGAACCTTCAGTCGAGCCAGGACCCATCGGACATGTTTTATATGATCTTTGATGTTCTGCGAGTAAATCAGGATGTCGTCTAGATAGACAACAAGGCAAACATCTAAGAGATCTCGAAATATATCGTTTATAAAGTGCTGAAAGGTTGCGGGGGCATTACAAAGGCCGAATGGCATCACTAGGTATTCAAATAACCCGTATCTTGTTCTAAAAGCAGTGAGCCATTCGTCGCCTTCCCTAATGCGAATTAGGTTGTAAGCCCCACGCAAATCCAGTTTAGTGAATATTGTAGCGTCAGTTAACCGTTCAATCATTTCTGGTATTAAAGGGAGTGGATACCGATTTTTTACAGTACGTTTATTGAGCTCCCTGTAGTCGATGATGGGACGAAGAGTTGAATCTTTGTTGGTCACGAAAAACATTCCGGCTGCTGCAGGTGAGGTGGATGGTCGGATAAAACCTTTCTTAAGATTGTCTTGTAAATAGACCTTTAAATGTTCTAATTCAGGTTGACTAAGTGGGTAGAGATGACCTACTGGTAAGGTAGATCCAGGAATGAGTTCTATTGGGCAGTCGTATACCCAATGAGGTGGTAAGGAGTCGGCCTCCATCTTGCTGAATACTTCCTGAAAATCCAAATAGTGATGTGGTATACTAGGTAATTCTGTACTAGTTTGTAAAACCACAGGTTGAGGGAAACAGGTGTTTTTACAAAATGATGACTGAAAAGACATGGTGAGTGAAGTCCAATCTATGGTGGGATTATGTAATTGCAACCAGTAGAGACCTAAAACAACTTGGAAATGAGGGGACGGTATGACATCAAAAGTAATATATTCATAATGTCCCTCTTGAGTAGTAACTAATAACGGAACTGTATGATGTGTAATAGGACCATTTACTAAAACAGAGCCATCAATAATCTTGAGTGAGACAGGGTGGTTTTTTGCAACAGTGGGTATTTTATTATTTAGTACAGTAGTTTTATCGATGAAATTCCCAAACGCTCCGGAATCCACAATGGCATTGATTGGCAATCGTCTAAGGTCCCACTGTAATAAAATAGATAAATTGCAGTAAGGTAAAGGTTTTATTACTTTGGTTGTAGTAGTTAAAATAGTAGACTTACTCTTTTTGGTCTTGCGAAGTACAGGACAGTCTGTGACCATATGATTGGGGTTAGCACAGTACATACATAGCTGATTTGTCCGTCTTCTCTGTCTTTCTTCTGCAGTAAGTGGTCCTCTAATAACTCCTATCTCCATAGGAGTGGACTGATCTGATGTTGTGGCTTTTGAGTGAGAGGTGTTATATGATGGTTGTTTGAGAGGACTGTCAGCATGACTGCGTTCCATCTTGCGTTCTCTGAGTCTACGATCTATTTGCGTGGATAGTTTCATTAAAGCATCTAGAGTACTTGGCATTTCTATCCTCGCAAGTTCATCCTTAACTTGATCTGATAAGCCAAGTCTAAACTGATTCCGGAGTGAAACCAGACTCCAAGCTGAATCAGAGGCATATAATTTAAACTCTGTAATATAATCCTCGACGGATCTCTTCCCTTGTCTAAGATTTCTCATCTTTTGTTCAGCAGAGAGTTGAATATCAGAGTCACTGTATAATTCATCCATAGCTGAGAAGAATCCGGAAAAAGAATTAATTAATGGATCATTACTTTCATATAGGTGGTCTGCCCATACCCTGGGTTCTGACCTGAGGAAAGATATAGTGGAAAGTACCCTGACCGTGTCTGTAGGGTAGGTGTGAGGTTTCAAGTTAAATAGGAGGTGACATGCATTTTTGAATTGTCTGTATGTTCTCCTATCACCAGAAAAAAATTTGGGTAAACTAACCTGTGGTTCCACAGTGGGGGTGCGTTGTTCTTTTAGATCTTTTATTAATTCCCTGAGAACCTGTGTTTCTAGTTGCAGATCAAGTATTGCCTGCCCCATTTTATCCACCTTTTGATTTAAATTGAAAACAAACTGAGGAACTTCAGCAGGATCCATAGCTGCTGTATGTTTTCTTTTTAAGGCTTAGTATTATGTCAGAAATCGGCAGATCAACTAGAATTCTCTATCAATTGAATAGAGGTAAATGTAACACTATTCAAGAAAGGAAACACTAGCTTCAAAGTGAATCCACATAGAACAGTGTAAGTTATTATTCAATACAGAAGTCAGGATATACTGACTGGTAACGTTATTAGATGTCTCTTTTGTCCTTATTGAAGAACAGGAGACAATATTGCCTTAATATGATTTAAAGTCATGAACAGGAATTGGTATACTTCTTAGAAATTAGCAGCTGAGATACACAGGAAATGACAGTTCAATTGATTAATCCAAACAGATCACAAGTTTGAAGCAGTGTTTCAAATAAACAAAATGTCCCAGATAACTCTTGTAATGTAATACTCAGATGGAGTACAGTTGACAACTTAATAGAAAAGTTTGCTAAGTACTCACAGTGTCTTGTTATGTGGCAGTGAAACTCCGGTGTCTGTACGAAAACTGGCAGCAATCCAGATACTTCCTGTCTGAACAGCGAGAGGAGTTGCAGGCTGTCAGAGTGACGTCAGCGGTTGAACGCTGTGAGAGAGCAGGGGAGAGATAACCGGAGAGCTGACAAGTTTCCAGGTTAAAAGGCACACTTACTGCAGATACGGTTAGTTACCCTGTGTTTGTAATAAAGCTGTCCAGAAGTAGGTCCTGTGTTAGAGATTCCAGGCTGTGAGAGGTTTTGAATTAATTGTATGATTAGGTTCTTTAGTAGTTCGGCAACAATTCCTCCTGTATAGGAAAACAAACAAGCTTTGTTAAGGAGAGTTCAGTTAGATAATGAATATCCAGTGAAACTAGGAAGTCTCAAGGAAAAGGCTCAGTGTTGCTCTGGCAAGGAGAAACAAAATACTAAGCAAGGTTAGTTAGGTATTCAGGTGTTATATAGGCGTTGTCAGAATATGATTGGTGATCCAATTAAGAGTAGAAACAACCTGATCCCTGACATGATCCCCCCGTTAAACAAGCTGATCCTCAGCTTGAGGCCGAGGAGAATCAGGGTATTTTTGATGGAACCTAGATACCAGTCTGGGGGCATATATATTACTCGATGGTTCCCAAGTATCGTCGTCCTGGGAGAAGTTTTTCCATCTCACCAGGTACTGTAGTTCCCCTTTGGAAAATCTTGAATCCAATATCTGATCAACTTCATAAACATCGGAATCCTGGAGTTGAATAGTTGAGGGTGTAAGAGATGATTTTAATCTGGTTGGAAAGTATGGTTTGAGGAGGGAAACATGGAAGGTAGCATGTATCTTCATGGAAGGTGGAAGGTCCAAAGTAACTGCATTTGGATTGATTACTTTCAGAATAGTGAAGGGACCGCAATATTTTTGGGTTAACTTCCTACTGGGCACTTGTATCCTCAAGTTTCTGGTTGTAGCAGAAAGTGAAGTGAAGGTGGGATGATAACCGTAGTTAGCAAAGAATGGTGTGAGTTTTGTCGAGGAATTCAATAGATTGTTGTAAGCAAATTCAGCAGATGAGATAAATGATATCCAGTCATGTTGTTGATAGGCGCAAAAACATCGTAAATATTCATCCAACCATTGGTTGATTCTCTCAACTTGTCCGTTTGATTGTGGATGAAATGATGTTGTAAACTGATGTTTTATGTTGAGGGATTTACAGAGGCATTGCCAAAACCGTGAAGTGAATTGCGAACCCCGATCGGAAATGATGATATTGGGAACCCCATGTAACTTGATGATGTGATCAATAAATAGTCTTGCAGTTTCAGGTGCTGTTGGGAGTTTATGGAACGGTAGAAAATGGGCCATTTTAGAGAAACTATCAACAACTACCATTATGGTGGTAAAATTCCTTGAAGGTGGTAGATCAACGATAAAATCTATGCCAACTTGTTTCCAGGGTCTATCTGAAACAGGTAAAGGCATGAGTAATCCGTATGGGCTTTTTTTTTCTGTTTTACAGGTTTGGCAAGTAAGGCAAGTTTTTATGTAATCTGATATAGACTTTTTCATGTCTGGCCACCAATAAGTTCTGCTTAATAACTCCAATGTTCGCCTTTCTCCTGGATGACCAGCCATAGGAGAATCGTGCTGTTCTTGCAAAACTTGAGGTCTTAAAGGTTCGGGTACGAAAATCCGATCTTTGTAGTAGAAAACTCCATTGCGGTTGACAATAGTTGTCTTGGTTTCTGGTAGTGGTAAATATGAAAACTTTTGTATATCCTTTAGGAAATCCGAGGTTAAACCTATGAATCGTTCAGTAGGTATGATAATGGTTGGATTGGTATTCTGTGAAGAATGAGTAGTCTGACGTGAGAGAGCATCTGCAACAATTCCTCCTGTATAGGAAAACAAACAAGCTTTGTTAAGGAGAGTTCAGTTAGATAATGAATATCCAGTGAAACTAGGAAGTCTCAAGGAAAAGGCTCAGTGTTGCTCTGGCAAGGAGAAACAAAATACTAAGCAAGGTTAGTTAGGTATTCAGGTGTTATATAGGCGTTGTCAGAATATGATTGGTGATCCAATTAAGAGTAGAAACAACCTGATCCCTGACATAGGCTGACCATAATTAAACTTGAATAAATGACACGTTTGATCAATACATGTGTCATTATTGTTATTCCAAAACAATCTAAACATATCTTAAAACATCAATGGCATATGTATTTCTCATGTGTATCTTTTAAATGTTAAAGATATACACCATAGCTATAGTTAAAGGGACAGTCAAGTCCGAAAAGACGATTCATGATTTCGTGACATTCTTAGATAGCAATCTAGACACATACTAGTTGCTAAAATATAAATACGTTTCTTATTGATATGCCAAGCTGTCAACTGAGTCCTTGTATTGGCTGCGGTTTTTCAGCGATCTCGGATGCGCCATGTTGCTTAAGACGTCACCTGCCAGGCTGTCCAATGATTCCTTGTATTGAGTGACGTTTTTACGCGATCAAGGATGCACCTTTTATTGGATGGCGTTTTTACGCGATCAAGGATGCGCCTTTTTTTGGTTTGCGTTCTTACGCGATCAAGAATGCGCCTTTTATTGGATTGCGTTCTTACGTGATCAAGGAAGCGCCATGTTAATTAACACGTCACATGCAAAGGTAAAAAAACGTCTGATTGTATTACGTAGTCCCGCAATATTTGTTTGTGCACGTTACACACGTTTGTGAATGAGAAGACAAGTTTAAAAACATGGCGAATATGGATTTTTTGCATCATGTTACATTGTTGACCCATAGCTGATAAAGACCACCACATTCTCTTTTGCTGGATGTCTGGTTGAATAAACGAACGAAAGCAAAATGTTTTCATGCATAAGATATTTCGAGGCAAGTGCAAATCTCTATAGTCCATGTTTTTTAATATGTTTGTCAACAATATGTTCCTTTTTATGAAAAATGACTGTTGTGTTTAATATTAAAGATATCTAATTCATAAATATGCGCTATTGTGTTAGAATAAAGTAATCAATATGCATTTATCTTTTTCATATGCTAAATATATGATGCCGACTTCTTCTAAATGTAATTTCGTCGTATATTTTATTAAAGGTTCATTAGACACTCACATTAAAAACCAAAATATTTTATTTGGTCTCTAGTTATATAGTCCATTGTTTACCAAATACACGTCTCATTTTGCTTCTGTTCAAATAAAATTGAAGTAATTTTCAGACTCCTCGCCAAGCCTCAAAGTTTCATGTGAGTACCATCTCCAGCTTTCTCCTGTTTGTGTAAAGGGTCTTTTCATATGTTAATGATGGGGTATTGTATTGTTTTACGGTTGTAATGGGGGTTCATCTATCTTTTCAATAGAGATAACCCGATTTTCTTTGAAAGTGTTTAAAGCTTTTTAATATTGATTTTGATATCAGTATATGTTAATCTTGTTGTTTCTAGTAGTGTCTATTACATGCAGTACTGTTAAAAAGATAGTATACTGTCCCTTTAATGCAAATGTTGATTTTTATATCATGTATGAGTTCCACATTGGTTAATCTTCAAATATATTATTGTTAGCATATTTTTTCCCCCACTTCTAAAAGGACTTTAAACCATATTCATTAAAACAAATGTCTTTCTAAAAAAAAATTAACACAATAATGTCTCTTTAACAAAATAGACTTTATTTAACATGTCAATATAAATCTGTTTTCAATATTTATTGTTTGAACAAGTACATGTAGATATACCAACCATCTGCAAATATTATATGTTAGCATATGTAATTTTGTTAAAGGGACAGTTTAGAAAACAAATAATGTTTTGCATTATTAAAAAAGTCAATTTTGTAATATCAATGATATCAAAGGTTTCTCACCAATTAATCATTTGTCTGTGTTTATTTTAATTTGATAGCTAAACCTATGAGGTTCGTGTGTTCATTTCTTAGAGCTTGAAGAGTGCATGTAATCATTATGCAATTTGACCACTAGAGGGCATTTGGATATCATTTGTATATCTAAAACCTTGAGCTCATACAGCATATTTACCATGTATTGATCATTGATGTCTAAAATGTTGTTATGTCAGAACAACAAATAAGTGGTCATTTTTCATAGGCATAGATACAAGGGTAAGCACATAAGTC